>NW_027361975.1:1895000-2127500 GCF_039654945.1 Dendrobates tinctorius | reverse complement strand
ACCTCAAGATTTAAATGCCATATAGTTAACCTTTAAAAACACAGATAGTAAAATAAGAGATTAACCCTGTAGAGAGAAAAAATAGGTTAAACAAGCCCCCAAGCCCCCCAAAAATTGAACAGGTAGAAAGCACTCAGCAACTTACAATTCAGCAACTCACACAGGTATTTGTTATAGGTTTTCCAAATACCTCTTCACTGAATCTCAAGTCACACACTTACCACAGTTCGCACTTACGCTCAGGTCACACTCAGCTCGTTCACACTCGCTCAGGCAGAAGATTTAAAAGAGGTGTAGGTAGGGACAATCTTTGTCACGATGAACACAGGAGGTTGAACGTTCTGAGGGGGCTTCCGGATGTAGTAGTGAAGCCAGCTGACAAAGGGGGAAACATTGTAATTTGGCCTAAGTCCCTCTATGAGAAGGAGGCACTTAGACAATTAAATAACAAAATCTGTTACAAACGATTGACGTTTAACCCCTTGACGTCATTTGTAACACAATTGAATAAAATTCTCAATTTAGCAGTTCAAAATGGCATTCCGTCTGGCATTCTGACATACATATGAAGATGAGGACCTCCATCTTTTGTGAAGAAAGATACATAATGCATCATGTCATGTAATAATATAGTGCTTATTATGATTAACTCTGTGCGTTACGCATTTTGTTGATTTCATTACTCACTAGTATGTTATTGAGATTCTGGCCTTATCTGGGTTTCTCTGCTAATTATTTAGCTATTATCTAATGTTGGCATATTAATATTGTCCATTTGATATGTATTTGTCTCTCTCTCTCTCTCTCTCTATATATATATATATATATATATATATATATATATATATATATATATATATATATATATATATACATGTTGCATTGTTAAGGCTCATACTTAAATGGTCTATTTTATATATTGTGCTCATTGTATGCTACATTGGCATTCTCAATCTATTTATGTGTTAAATTGTATTCTGCTTAGGCACTCTATGACCATTGTTGCCCCTAGTGGTCACCATCTTAATCACATCTTTCAGTGTTAGTATCGGCGCGCTCTCTGCATGCGTGCGCGCCACTGGCTTCCTCATGCCGGGCGGCTCTCGGCATCTTGGTGTCACGTGATCAGTCACCTTTTAGTGACGTCACGGGCGCGTGATGCCGACGCCGTTTGTTGTGTCTTGGTTGCCGGGACGACGCGCGCGGCATCATGAGTAGACGCGTCATCACTACATTTAGCTAGGGGAGGAGCCCGGTGACATGGAGCTGGTGACCGCAGCTATGTCAGCATCATTGTAAGGGGACGGGGCACAGGCCACGATTAGATACTGCTGCATGGGCAATGTAGCGCTCCCTTATACTATTATGGTGCGGCTTATTTCATTAAATTCATGGCGGTTTCACTCATCTGTCTACTTTGAATGTCTTGGATGGATGGAGGTCATATATTGAGCTGTTTGTTGCGTATGTTTGATGTCACCATGGTGATGGGAACCATTTTTGGGAGGTACTTGTGCCATATGTATATCATTGGTCTATTTGATTACATGTATGTGATCCATAATGTGGTTGGTCGACTCTATCATAAATATCCCTCACTTCCCCTTTCCCATCACCCCTTGAGAAAGGCCATCTGCCGAAACGTGCGTTGGGGAGGGTACATACGTGGGTGGACCTCTACTTGCTGTCCTAATAGGTAAAGTTTTTCTATTGTCTAATTGCATACAATGATATTGTTTATATCTATTTAACCTGTTCGGTCACTCTTTACTATTTGGGACTGGCGCAATGTATCATCCAATACTATATTGCAACAATGCTTTAGTTATGCCTTATCCCTTTTTAGTCCTTTTATCCCATGTATGCCCCAGGTGTTCGCCTTTGTGCTGCTATGGTCAATTTTGACTTAATTTCCCCCTTTTCCTTGTCCCTGTTCACATTACAATAAAGTTTTCATTTTATCTTTTCTAATACTGAGTCTTTTGGACTAATTTTGATCGCTCTATTTTTTCTGGTGGGTATTTACTGAGGATCCCAGTAGTAGAATCCTGCAATCATCTCCAGCAGGACGCTAAGCCCCGCCCCCTGCGGTCACATGATCGTAGGTCCTTCACTGCTTGCTACCTTCAGCATCCCAGGTCCTGCCTGAGCGTTTCCTGCAGTATCTGACCCCGGGCCCTCCCGCAGTGTGGGTGAGTCACCCTGTTCAGCCGTGGCAGTTCGCCGGCGCTGACAGGACCCTGACATCTCACTCATTCTCTCTCATTCTCTCTCTCTCGCTCATTCTCTCTCTCTTGCTCATTCTCTGTCTCATTCTCTCACTCATTCTCTCTCTTTCGTTCATTCTCTCTCTCTCATTCTCTCTCTTGCTCATTCTCTCTCCCTCATTCTCGCTCATTCTCTCTCTCTCTCTCTTTTGCTCATTCTCTCTCTTTTGCTCATTCTCCCTCTCTCTCTCATTTTCTGTATCATCACCTTTCAATAGACAGGTAATAGGAATCTTTGTTGGGCGTTTCTTTTTTCTTTGTATGCAGTTTTTTTATATTGGGGATCATTTAATTTCTTTGTTGTCTTCAGATCATCATGGCATACAGTCCTGCTCATCGTTATTGGCACTCCTGAAAAAAATGAATCAAGTGAAAGTTTTTTTGGATATATACTGTAGCACTCGTGATAAAGGGAACCTGTCAGCAGGATTGTGCACAATAACCTACACACAGTGTCAGTCTGGCACCATTATACTGATAAAAGGGAACCTGTCAGCAGGATTGTGCACAGTAACCTACACACTGTCAGGCTGGCACCGTTATACTGATTAAAGGCAACCTGTCAGTAGGATTGTGCACAGTAACCTACAGACAGTGTCAGGCTGGCACCGTTATTCTGATAAAAGGGAACCTGTCAGGAGGATTGTGCACAGTAACCTACACACAGTGTCAGGCTGGCACCGTTAAACTGATTAAAGGGAACCTGTCAGCAGGATTGTGCACAGTAACCTACACAGTGTCAGGCTGGCACTGTTATACTGATTAAAGGGAACCTGTCAGTAGGATTGAGCACAGTAACCTACAGTGTCAGGCTGGCACCGTTATACTGAATAAAGGGAACCTGTCAGCAGGATTGTGCACAGTAACCTACAGTGTCAGGCTGGCACCGTTATACTGAATAAAGGGAACCTGTCAGCAGGATTGTGCACAGTAACCTACACACACTGTCAGGTTGGCACCGTTATACTGAATAAAGGGAACCTGTCGGTAGGATTGAGCACAGTAACCTACAGACAGTGTCAGGTTAGCGTATTTCTACTGATTAAAATGATACCAGCGGCGACGCCTGCCCTGTAGCATGGTTAGACCTTTATTATCCATATATTCATTTTATTTAAATTTTATTAAATTTCTTGAGGAAAAAAAAAAAGCAAACTGTGGCGCCTGTGTAGTAGCATTTATTGGATCGCCAATAGATGCTACTGCACAGGCTAGGCCAGCGCCATCTTGGTGGGGAAAATTTTTTTTTCCTCTAGCAAAAGGGCACTGATGGTGGCGCCTGCACAATAGCATCTATTGCGTTCCGAATTATGCTACTGCGCAGGTGCTGACAGCACCGTTTTGAGGAATACATTTTTTTTCTCATATTTATATCACTAAATAAAATTAATATATGGATATTATAGATCCTGTCTGTAGGTTCCTCAGCATAATCCTGCTGACAGGTTCCCTTTAGATACAAAAGAGCAAATGATAAACAATAATTTAAAACAAAAAACAATGGGAGGGAAAAATAGAAAAACATAACTTGCTGTGACACTGGTATTGGCACAATTTACATTAAATTAGTATAGAAAGACATTTTGACTCGCCTGTGGTAATTTACAAATGAGAATCAACTGTGATTAATTGTCGGTGCACATGTGACATGCATTAGCCAATGAATGATGACTTCAGTATTTTAAAAGCCGCATGGTAAGTCTTGTTCCTTTGTCACAATTGTGAAGACAAAGAAGATGTCTGAGGATATCAGAACAGCTATTATTAGCGAATACAAGACTTCCAAAGGGTATAAGGTCATCTGCAAAGACCTTGGTATCCCAGTTTCGACAGTGCGCAATGTTATTAAGAAGTAGGCCAGGCATGGTATCATCAAGAACCTCCCTGGACATGGGGCAAGGAGGAAAATAAGAGATGTCTTCAAAGGTTGGTGCGAATGGTGGAAAAAACACTACATCAAACGGCCAAAATTTAACAGTCTTGGGTCAGGGTTAAAACAAGTACCATACACTAAACCAAGCAGAGCTTTATGGGCGAAGGCCAAGGAATAAACCATTGCTGAAGAAAAGACATAAAAAGGATCTTTGCCAAAGAGTACCTTGACAAACCACAATCCTTCTGGGAAAATGTTCTGTCTACAGATGAAACAAAATTGAAGCTTTTTGGCAAAGCAAAGCAACAATTTGTTTACAGATGGCGCAATAAGGCTTATTAGGAAAAGAACTCCCTACCAATAGTTACAGGAAAGATGTATATCTTTGTACCGTGTTAGCCAGTAGATAGAAAAATATTCAGAATTGAGAGTCCTCAGTGGTTGATACCTGTTAATGGCTAACTAAAAAGATGGTAACACATTGCAAGCTTTCGATACTACTCAGGTCTCTTCATCAGGCATAGACTAATACAAGAGAAAAAAGAATGGATCTACCTGTGGCAAAACATTTTTGTATGATGGACCACAACACCATGGATATGAAATTACTGGTATTGAAAGGTAACTTCACATCTCAGAGAGAGAGAAGAGTCTGTGAGTATAAATTTATGATGACCTTTGACACTCTCAATGCTGGAATGAATGTGTCGCATGGATTTATGTCTTTTTACATCAATTAAGGAATTTGCTCCTAAGACCCTGTGGGGGCATCACAACACATTAGGAGACCCCAATCAGAGGACAATAAAACATCCAGACTCCTTATCTATGAACTGGTCCAATATTTGTTTCTCCCTCTCCCATAATCATTTCTGCTTCACGTCACTTGTTGTATCTATTGCATTTTTTCTGTGCTATATTGTGCATAAATATGTGACTCTTCAGATTTTGTATTAGTCTATGCCTGATGAAGAGACCTGAGTAGTCTCGAAAGCTTGCAATGTGTTACCATCTTTTCAGTTAGCCATTAAAAGGTATCAACCACTGAGGACTCTCAATTCTGAATATTTTTCTACCAACAGTTAAGCATACTGGAAGATCCATAATGCTGTAGGGTTGCTTTGCTGCGTCTGGTACTGGATGCCTTGACCGTATCACAGGAATCATGAAATCAGAGAATTATCAAGCGATTATAACGTGAAATGTCCTAATCAGTGTAAGAAAACTTGGTTTGAGTCGAAGATAATGGGTCCTCCAGCAAGACAATGACCCAAAGCACACATCCAAAAGTACACAGGGTGTGTGCAACCAAGTATTAATTAGGGGTGCATTCATTGCTGCACATGTTGTTTATTCTGTTTCGTCGTTGAAATTGCAACATGTAAGTTGCAAAGCAATGTTTTATTGTTGTATTAGTTTGGACCACTAATTAATATAGGATATAACTTTGGTACATTTCTATATATTTCTGAAGATATTGTACAGTTTATGAAAAAAATGAAGGGGTGCCAATCGTGGTGAATAGCACTGTATGTGTGTTTTTAGTATTATGAGTGTTTTGCAAACATTTGTGCTCTCTGAAGTGTTCAAACAGTCGGATAAACCAGTTCACACCTGGCCATTTTGCCACATTCTTGACCAAGCACATTATTTTTTCATACATGCAATTTTAATAGCTGTAAAAAATGTTCTCATTCACATATTCAAATATGTTTTGCCTCTTTTTTCATAACACATGGGGCCTAGTTGTTGTGTTTTTTTAATTTGTTTTTTGTTGATATTGGAGAGGAAATGTAACTAAATCAAAGGAAATTTGTGTGTATTTTTAATATCTTATTTACAACCACAGCGAATCACTGAAAACACCTCTTCAAGACCACAATACGTATATATACTGACCTGAGATATAAGAGAATATCATCCCCATAAAGGTGACAATCCAGCAGTTTTCGGCTGTCCACTATATCTGACAACTTGCCGTATCACAAATTATCGGTGTTGACACCGTCCATATCTGTTTAACCCCTTAGTTGCTGCTGTCAAAAGTGACTACATCAAATAAATGGTTAAAAGATTGTGGCGCTTGCACTTTAATCTAATTGACACACCGAGATCATGATTGTGTGGTCCTGATGTTTGCCATAGCTGTTCATGGCCAAATAGCGGCCTTAGAGTCTCCCGGCTATAGCGGTCAGTTCAGAAGTTAGCGACATTTAGGTGGTAAACAAACACTTTTTCATTCCGGCTATACCACTTTGCATTAATTCCTAAAAATCACCTGAAGGGTTAATAAACTACCTTACAGCGGTTTTCAATATGTCAGGGGGTGCTGTTTTTAAAATAGTATCACGTTTGGGGTTTTCCAATATATAGCACCCCAAGTCACTTCAAACCTGGATAGGTCCCTCAAAAAAATAAATTTTGTAAATTTCCTTGAAAAAATGAAAAATTGCTGCTACATTTTTAAACCTCCTAAAAGGCTAACAAAATAAATTACAGTTTAAAAAATTGTTCTGATGTAAAGCCGACATGTGGGAAATGTGGTTTATTCATGTTTTTCTGTGGTATGACTATCTGGATTAAAGGGATAATCATTCAAAGTTTGAAAACTGCAATTTTTTTTATATTTTTGTCAAGTTTCTGATACTTTTATAAATAAACACAAAACATATCAATCTAAATTTACTATTATCATAAATTCTAATGTGCCGCGAAAAAACCGTTATCAAAATCTCTGGGATTTGTTGAAGCATTCCAGAGTTATGACCACATAAATTGATATTGGTCAGAATTTAAAAAATTGGCCCGGTCACGAAGGGGTTAAACCCTTCCCTACTCGCCATGGTCGGGAAGTACTGACCGATGCAGTATATATATGTCATAACGATCTCCCATGCTCAGGAGGCTGTGCGTGGGGTGATCGCCGCCGAGTGTCAGCTGATTCTGACAACTGACAGCTGACACTTAGTGCCAGGAGCGGTGCATGTGGCACTTTAACTCGCTAATCGATATCAATTGCAGCACTTAGCATGCATGCAGAGGGAGGATGCCACCTCTGCTCTCCGATCGGCCCCTCCCACGACGTCATTGCGGGGTACTGAATGTTGCTATGGTAACCCAATGTTGTCATGACGACATCTGTGTCACCAGAGCTACCAAACTTGCTAGATCATGCTCATAGCATGATGTAGCATGTTTGTCTGTCAGTGCAGCACTGACAGTTTGTAAAGCATAGCAAAGCTGCTTTTCTATGCTTTACAAGTAATCAGACTGCAAAAAGTGAAAGTCCCATAGTGGGACAAAGTAAAAAAAAAGTGAAATAAAAATAGTGAAAAAGAAAATCACAAAATAATAAAAAAAAATTAAATATATTGTACCCAGAAATAATTATTTTTATGGAAAAAAACTACACATCTTTGGTATCGTAGTGTCCGGAAAATCCTGACCTATCAAACTGTCCCACTAGTTAACCGCGTTAGTGAACACCATAAAAAAAATTAGGCAAAAACAATGCTTTACCATCATCCCGCCGAACAAAAAGTGGAATAAAGCGCGATAAAAAAGATGGATGTAAATAAATATGGTACGGCTGATAACATCATCTTGTCCCGCAAAAAACAAGCCACCCTACAGCTCCATCAGCGAAGCAATAGAAAAGTAATCGCTCTCAGAATAAAGCGATGCAAAAATAATTTTTCTTGTATAAAATAGTTTTTATTGTGTAAATGCGCCAAAAGATAAAAAAAAGTTATAAATGTAGTATCGCTGTATTCGTACTGACCTGATGAATAAAACTGCCTTATCAATTTTACCGCACTTGGAATTTTTTTTTTTTTTTTTAATTTCATGGCTTTGTTATAAACTTGTTTGAGGCATCTGGGGGTTCAAGGTGCTCAATACACATGTACATAAGTTCCTTAAAGGGTCTAGTTTCCAAAATGGGGTCACTTGTGGAGGGTTTCCACTGTTTAGGCACATCAGGGGCTTTCCAAACGCGACATGACATCCGCTAATTATTACAGCAAACTGTGTATTCAAAAAGTCAAATAGCGCTCCTTCCCTTCCATCCCTACCATGCATCCAAATAGTGGTTTTTCTCCACATTTTGGGTAATGGCATGCTCAGGAGAAATTGTACAAGATATTTTGGGGTCCATTTTCTCCTGTTACCCTTGTGAAAATAAAAAATTGGGTCTAAAGTAAAATTTTTGTGGAAAAAGTTTAATGTTTTCTTTCCACGTTCCATTAAATTCTGTGAAGCACCTGAAGGGTTAATAAACTTCTTGAATGTGGTTTTGAACACTTTGAGGAGTGCAGTTTTTTGACTGGTGTCACTTTTGGGTATTTTCTTTCGTATAGATACCGTATATACTCGAATATAAGTCAAGATTTTCAGCCCAAAAAATTGGGCTGAAAGTCCCCCTCTCGTCTTATATTCGAGTCATATACAAAGGGGGTCGGAGGGGGTGGATGTGTCAGGTCATACTTACCCGTCTTGAGCCCCCAGCTTCTCCCCGTGCTCTCTCTTCCTGCCTTCAGCGGTCACGTGGTGCCGCTCATTAAAACTCATGAATATGCGCATGACCACATGACCGCTGAAGGCAGGAAGAGAGAGAGCGCAGAGAAGCTGGGGGCTCAAGACACAGCGTCAGGATGGGTAAGTATAGCGATACTCACCTGTCCTGTGTCCATGGCTGCTTGCTGCTGTTTGTCATCGGTCAGTGACTTCAGACAGCAGAGGGTGCGGTGACGTGGTTAGTGCGCGCCACGCCCTCTGCAGTCTGAACGTCACTGACTGATGATGTGGCAGATAGCGGTGAGCAGCCATGGACGCAGGACAGGTGAGAATCTGACACCCAGCGACGGAGAGGTGAGTATGTCATTTTTTTTATTTTTACATGCAGCAGCAGCATGGGGGCAGCATATGAGGGAACAACCTATGGAGCTTCTTATGGGGGCAGCATATGGGGGAATAATCTATGGAGCTTCTTCTGGGGACACCATATGGCGGAATAATCTATGGAGCTTCTTATGGGGGCAGCATATGGGGGAACAATCTATGGAGCTTCTTATGGGGACACCATATGGGGGAATAATATATGGAGCATTTCCCACCCTAGACTTATACTCGAGTCAATAAGTTCTCCCAGTTTTTTGTGGCAAAATTAGGGGGGGTCGACTTATACTCAGATCGACTTATACTCGAGTATATACGGTACCTCAGTCTCTTCAAATGTGATGCGGTCCCTAAAAAAATGATTTTGGGTTGGAAAAATGAGAAATCACTGGTCAACTGTTAACCCTAACCTTCCTAAAAAAATTGTTTCAAAAATTGTGCTGATGTAAACATGTGAAAAATTTTAAGGGTATAAAAATTAAGTTTGAAAATTGCAAACTTTAGAAAATTTTCACCAAGTTCCCTTTTTTCACAAATAACCGCATATCGTATCAAACAAATTTTACCCCTAACATGAAGTACAATATTTCACAAACAAACAGTCTCAGAATCAGTGGGATGCGTTGAAGCGTTCCAGAGCTATTACCTCATAAAGTGACACTGGTCAGAATTGTTAATTGACCTGGTCAGGAAGGTGAAAAGAGGCTCGCGGGTGAAAAGGTTAAATTATGTTGGAAAATATATAGAAAGTTAGCCAGCTCACCAGCAACCACCGCAGAACCTTGGAGCTCCGTGCAGACAGACGTCAGAACAACCATGAATAATCTTGAATAGCTCCAGCTGCATAAAATTCTTCCTTTATTAGATCATGTTAAAATCAGGTAAATGGACAGACTCTCCACATGATAGCCACGCGCCTGGCAGAGGCTACGCGTTTCGACCTGTGCGGTCTTTGTCAAAGCCATACTGAGCTCTATACAAGATGGTCTATATGGAAAGAGCTCACCAATAAGAAAACTTAACAAGATCATGTGACACATAATGAAAGGTCCTTTGCATACAAATAAAAAGATTTACAGATACCACATACAAACAAAATGGAGAAATCAAAAAATAAAGCAGAAAAATATATAAAATCACTGTGAATACATATTCAACAATAATGTAACATTAAATCATGCCGTTTGTTGAGACCGCTAGGAGATCTGGTGTTTAATTGGAAGATCCAAAAAGCTTCTCGGGTGAGAAGACGCTGCCTGGCATCTCCTCCTCGAAATGGTGTTTTAACTTGTTCAATTCCCTGCACTCGGAGACATGAAGTATTTCTAGCGTGATGCGTCATAAAATGTTTAGCTGCTGCTGAAATATTCCGTCCAAAGCTGTTAGTGTTACTGATGTCATATAGATGCTCTCTAGTCCGTATTTTAAGATTCCTGGAGGTGCAACCAATGTAGGATAAATTACATTTGATACTCCAGTTAAATTCAAATCCAAAAAGGAAATATTCTTGGAATCATATTTAGAAGTGAACTTGATGTAATTATTTGAGAACATGCATGTGTCTCCAAAGAATTTAGCAATAATAACACAGCAAAATTTAGAGTCAAACACTATATCAACTGCAACTCTAAAAATGTAGTGTACAAAATGGATTGTATCAAACGCATCACGCTAGAAATACTTCATGTCTCCGAGTGCAGGGAATTGAACAAGTTAAAACACCATTTCGATGAGGAGATGCCAGGCGGCATCTTCTCACCCGAGAAGCTTTTTGGATCTTCCAATTAAACACCAGATCTCCTAGCGGTCTCAACAAACAGCATGATTTAATGTTACATTATTGTTGAATATGTATTCACAGTGATTTCATATATTTTTCTGCTTTATTTTTTGATTTCTCCGTTTTGTTTGTATGTGGTATCTGTAAATCTTTTTATTTGTATGCAAAGGACCTTTCATTATGTGTCACATGATCTTGTTAAGTTTTCTTATTGGTGAGCTCTTTCCATATAGACCATCTTGTATAGAGCTCAGTATGGCTTTGACAAAGACCGCACAGGTCGAAACGCGTAGCCTCTGCCAGGCGTGTGGCTATCATGTGGAGAGTCTGTCCATTTACCTGATTTTAACATGATCTAATAAAGGAAGAATTTTATGCAGCTGGAGCTACTCAAGATTATTCATGGTTAAATTATGTTCCCCTTCCTGTAGAAATTATTTTTATATATTGGTCATTTGTTCTATTTTTGACAGAAGTAGGGATAGAAACAGCAATTCAGACTGTGTGATTATTATTATTTCTTTATTTTTTCTGCTTGTTTTTATTTATTTCACATATTATGTTCCCTATAAGGTCATAAAAGACCTTTGAGGGTTATTTTTACAGAGCATCTCCAGGCCTCTGCCTATACCCAGTGATCAGATGATAACTACAGGAAAGATATATATCTTTGTACCGTGTTAGCCAGTAGATAGAAGAATATTTAGAATTGCGAACTAGGACTGGAGGAGGAAGCGCTGTCAGTGCTTTCTATACTATGTACAAATTATTTGTTCTGTACTGTGTGTATATAGCGATCAGGAATGTAGAGATGGTAATAAAACATATTGGGAGTCTGGCTATGTCTGACAGCGGCTTCCTGTTCCTGCAGCCGCACAATCTTATGCAGTTGTTCTACTATGCAGTGACATTTTAGAACTTCCCTGTAGACTAATATGTGGACCTCCATTACATTTATAGTCTTTGGATGGTCTGGAAGTAGTTAAGTTGGTGTTGCAGACTTTAGCGTTCTGGCAACTCTTAATCAGGCCTCCATGGACTGCGTTGATATTAGCCACTATCTTTATTAGGTTCCAGAGAACACTTCTGTATTCCCACTTTCACCACAATACAGGAATGGTCAATGCTGCAATGACCCCTGGATGTGTGTCCACGGAGAAGCTTCTGGCCAGTGGAGAGAGTTGGGTACTAGGAATAGTCCTAACAGGAGGACAAAATCAGAGACAGATCACAAGACACAACATAAGGTGGAAGGTAGACTTAAGTCCATCAAGTTCAACCTATAGCCTAACATGTTGATCTAGACTCGTTTAGAAGGAATCTGTCACCAGTCTTTTACTACCTCATCTGAAAACATCATAATGTAGGAAAAGAGACCCTGATTCCAATGATGTATCTCTTAGTGTAATGGGTGCATCAATTGTGATACAATTAGAGTTTTTAAATGTAGCATGTCCCCGCCCATACCACAGCTTTCTAACTACATTATCTATTGACGGTGAGGTGCTTATCAGAAGAGGGGGCATGATCTGTCTATCAGTCATATGAGACCTAGTCCATGATGGGATAATATACTGGTGATAAAACCTTCACTGTAAGTAAACAACAGCACACAGCCAAGTAAGAGACACATCCCTGAATTCAGTGTTTCATCCCCTACATCACACTATCCTCATATTACATAGTAAAAACCTGCTGACCTATTCCCTTTAATAACCTTTGTTGCTCTTCTTTGCACCGACTCTTGTTCAGATATGTCATTTTTATACATTGGAGACCCAAATTGTACACAGTATTCTCAGTGTGTCTTAACTACTGACTTTTATAGAAGAAACACTATGTTCTCATCATGAAGATTTATACCTTTTTAATGCATCTCATTATTTTCTTAACCTTGGCAGCAGCTGCCTGAACCTGGTCACTAAAATTGAGTTTGCTGTTAACCCATAAACCCAAGTCTTTTTCAGTGACGGTTTTATCCATTTTTTTTCTTCAATTTAGTACATAATTATACATTGATTTATTCTGCTCAAGTACATAACCTTATATTTATCTACATTAAACTTAATTTGCCATTTCTCATCCTAAGCATATAGCCTACATAAATCCTCCTGTAATATTAAATTATCCTCCTCTTGGATGATTACCCTGCAGAGGTTAGTTTCATCTGCAAATATTGATGTTCTACTCCTCTATATGCCACCCTAAAAGGTAATGTTAAAAAGATGCGGGCCCAATACTGACCCCTTTGCTACCCCACTGTTAACTGTAACCCAATCTGAGTGTGCTTCATTAATAACCATCCTGGTTTCCTATCACTCAGCCGGTTCTTAACTCTGTTACACACATTTTACCCTATTTCCATTTTTCTGATTTTATATACCAACCTTTTATGTGGCACCGTATCAAACGCTTTTGAAAAGTTCAGATAAAAAACATCCACTTTGTTTCCTTGGGCCAGTCTGTAACTTACCTCCTCATAGAATCTGATTAGATTAGTTTGACAGGACTGATCCCTCATCCTCTTCCACCATTTCACCCAGACTATTTTTGATAGGGCCAACTCTATCATTTTTAGGTTTTTACTGTTTATGTAGCTGAAAAATATTTTTGGATTATTTTTACATTTTTTTTTGGCAATGACCATCTCTGTCTCAATCCTTGCTGCCTTGATTTGCTTTTTTTTTTTTTACACTATTACATTTTTCTGTATAATTAACCCCTTCACGACATCTGTCGTACATGTACATGCAGCATCTAAGGGTTGAACGGCCAATTTCAGGGTAATATCCTACCTTGTCTGTTGTGGATAAGCACTTATTCTTTTTAATTAGTTTTCTGTTTTTGTTTTTTTTTCCTGACTTTTTTTATTCAGTTTTCTTTACATGAATTTGTGGCAGCTGTTTTGCCTGAGTATCTTCTGTGGACCTACAAAAGTGTTGTCAAAAATTACCATGTTTTGCACAATAAAATGCACTTTTTAGTAAGGGAAAAGCTAGCTAAAAAAAGTCTTTATCTTATAGCCTCTGATCAAGGAAAAATTTGACATGGCTTTCTTGCCAATCAATGAGAGAAGTCTTTTCTCTGCTTCTTTCTCATACTGATTTATTTGATAAGTGCAAAGCTGGAAAGAAAGCCACCAAGACCAGCAGATCAGTAAACTGCATGAATGCAGCAGAACCTAACTAGCTGAGGTGTCTTTCAGGTCATGTGATCAGACACATGCTAGGAATGAGCTTTAAGGTTATTTGCCCACGCTCAGGAACTACTGCTGGTTTGGCTCTGCATATTTATGCAGCGTCAAACTCGCAGCAACCAGCTTTGACAGCATAGTGAATGGGATTTCCCTCTCTGCTTTTGAAGTCAACAAACTGGTACCATAATACAATGCAGATGGGATTTTCTCTTTTTAAATAATAATGACAACATCCAAATGACCCTAATCAAACATTTACATACCCCATTTCTTAATACCGTGTACTGCTCCCTCTATCATCAGTGACAGCTTGAAGTCTTTTGTGGCAGTTTTAGATGAGGTTCTTTATTTTCTCAGATAGTAAAGCTGCCCACTCTTTATAAAAAGCCTCCAGTTCCTGTAAATTCCTGGGCTGTCTAGCATTAACTGCGCACTTGAGATCTTCCCAGAGTGTCTCAATGATATTGAGGTCAGGAGACTGAGATGGCTACTCCAGAACCTTCACTTTGTTCTGCTGTAGCCAATGACAGGTTGACTTGGCCTTGTGTTTTGGATCCTTGTCATGTTGGAACGTCCAAGTACATTCCATGCGCAGTTTACGGGCTGATGATTGCAAATTTACTTGGAGTATTTGCTGACAGCGTGCTGCATTCATCTTTGACCAAGTTTCCTGTGCATTTGTAGCTCACACATCCCCAAAACATCAGCGATCCACATCCGTGATTTACAGTAGGAATGGTGTTCCTTTCATATAGGCCTTGTTGATCTCTCCAAATGTAACGTTTATAGTTGTGGCCAAAAAGTTCAATTTTGGTCTCATCATTCCAAATTACCTTGTTCCAAAAGTTTTGAGTTTTGGCTTGCTGTTTTGCGTATTGTAGGAGAGATACTTTGTGGCATTTGCGCAGTAATGGCTTTCTTATGGCGACTCGACCGTGCATCTCATTTTTCTTCAAGTGCCTCTGTCACGGTTCCACCCTTCAGGGTGACTAGGATTCAGTTACTGACAGCTCGGCCGTCCAATCCGGGACAGGGGCGTGCTGAAGCGGTCAGTACTTTGATGGACAGCATGGCCATCCAATCTGGTACAGGGGCATGCTGAGCTGTCAGTATATTGATTGACAACTTGACTAGCCAATCTGTGACTCGGAGGCGTCGACTGCCTCAGGTGTTCACTATCCCGGGTAATTGCAATGCCTACTTAACTGAGCAGCTTCTCTCAGACCACTGCCAGACATACATTCATCTTGTGAGGTTTGTGCTCTCCTGTGTCTTGTGTTCTGTTTGCTTGATCTGTTGCCTGATTTTGGACTTCGTTCTGACTATCCGAAAGTTTAACCCCTTCAGCTCTGATCCGTTATCCTCCCAGTACTCTGACCTCGGAACATTACCTGACTATGCTTTTGTCTCTTCCTTCTGTTTATGACGTACCCTCCTGGCTTCTTACCTTGAACTCCTTGACCGCTCTGACTCACGGCTTGGCCATGAGAAGTGACTAGCATCATATTACTTCCGGCTACTACGTTTTTCTTTTTCGCCAGTATGGATCCTGTTCGCATGTTTTGTGACCAGGTACCGAATTTGATGCGGATAACTCAGGATCTGGAGAAGGATTGCCAAAGTCTGAAGTCTTTGCAATATCAGTTGCAGGGTCAGATAAATAACTTGATGACTTCCCATAGCCCCCCCTGTGGCAGTGGCTGTGACATCAGTACCCTCTGATGTACAGTTGGTCTCTCCCGAACCTGTTTTATCCCTCCCCGATACATATTTTTGGGAGGGAAAGACCAGTTTAGGGTATTCAGGGAGAGCTGTAAGTTATTTCTTACCCTGCGCTCCCGGTTGTCAGGGGAGGAGTTCCAGCGTTTGGGAATAATCATGTCCCTACTCAGACCTGGGCATTTTCTTTATCCCCACAAGCCCCAGAATGGTTTTCCGTTGATGCCTTTTTTGACAGCTTAGGTCTGATATATGACAAACTCGACAGAATCCAGGTCGTGGAGACTAAGATCACGAACCTGCCAGAGTAAAAAAAAAAGTGGGATAAAAAGATGGATTAACTCCGCACTGCTTGAAAGATAAAAGTCCAAATGGATATTCAGATGAAAAAGTGGCTTTATTCAATGCGTTTCGAAGTACTATGACTTCTTCATAAGGAAACCACAAAAGTATAGGCACAGCTGAAGACTATTGTACTGAGTTCTGGCAGTGGTCCACAGAAGTTCTATGGAATGATGCTGCTCTCAGGTGCCAGTTCCAAAGAGGCCTTTCCGAGACACTCAAGGATGCTCTGGTCTCCATGACGCCCCTTGTTCTCTGACGGAGGCCATGACTCATGCCATACGAATGAATCTAAATTCCCTATCAGTATGTCTTTGGAGTGTGGGAGGAAACCGGGGAACCCGGAGGACACCCACACAAACACAGGGAGAACATACAAACTCCTTACAGATGTTGACCTTGGTGGGATTTGAACCCAGGACCCAAGCGCTGCAAGGCTGCAGTGCTAACCACTGAGCCACCATGCTGCCCATTTTCTTAAGAATTGCCAAACTCGTCCTCAAGCTATCAGACTATCGAGAGAACATCTGAGTCTGGGTGAAGGCCAAGGAGGTCACCCAGACTCCCAGGGACCTTTTTCTTCCTCTGATAAAGTACTGATGAATTCAGTGATTTCCTTCGAGAACCAGGTGTTATCAACATTTGGCGTTCATTGACTGTGGGTCTGCTGCTAACCTTATTGATTCGGTACTGGATCTGAAGTAAGGCTTAGAGACAGATTGGAAAGACCCATTCATGTCATCACTCTTGACAAGATACCGTTAGCTCACAATGTGGTCAAGAGAGCAACGGTGGATTTCACTCTCCAAGTGGGAGCTCTCCACTCTGAATACATCTCCTGTTTTGTGTTGGATAAATTAAGTGCTGGATTGGTACTGGGGTTTCCATGGCTGCAGATTCTCAATCCAGTTATTGATTCGTGTCAGAAGGCAATTGTGAAATGGAGCCCCAAGTGTTAAAAAAAAAGTCTAAAAAATGTTCAAATATGCTCTGCTAGTCTGGAGGGTCTTCCGGGGTACCTGAAGGACTTCGGAGATGTGTTCTCAGAAAAAGAGGCGGAGATACTACCTCCCCATCATCCCTATGATTGTGCTATTGATCTTATTCCTGTTGCCAAAAGCTCGCCTTTATAATTTGTTGGGGCCTGAATGAGCCACCATGAAAGAATATGTTAACGAAAGATTACGGAAGGGTCATATCAGTCCTTCCTCCTCCCCTATAGCTGCTGGGTTTTTCTTTGTTAAAATGAAAGATGAGAGTCTCTGTCCTTGGCTTGATTTCCGAGAACTAAACAAGATCACGGTTAAAAACACTCACTTCCACTTATCCCCGACCTATACAATCAGCTTCTGGGGGCCAGAGTGTTTTCTAAACTTGATCTTAGAGGTGCTTACAATTTGATACGCATCCGCAAGGTTGATGAGTGGAAAGACTGCGTTTTTAACGTCTGAGGGTCTTTTTTTTTAAAACCATGTCATGCCTTTTGGATTATCTAATGTGCACTTTCTGTGTTTCAAAATGTTATTAATTCTATTTTCTGATTGCATTGGAAGATTTGTTGTAATATACCTCGACAACATTTTAATTTTCTCGCCAGACTTGGACACTCACCCGGAACATGTTACAGAGACTGAGGGAGAACTCTCTGTTTGCTAAATTAGAGAATGTGTTTTTTTTCTATGCCAGAAATCTTTCTTGGGGTTTGTCTTGTCAGCAGAAAGGTTTACTATGGACATTGGGAAGGTGCAGGCCATAATTGATTGGGTTCAACCTTGTGATCTTAACGCTTTGCAGCGTTTTCTGGGATTTGCCAACTATTACAGAAAATTTATTAAGGGGCTTTCACAGATTGCTAAACCACTTACTGACCTTACACGTAAGGGGGCAAATCTCATGATTTGCTCTCTGTGTGCTTTCAGGGCTTTTGAAAGATTAAAAGTGTTTTATGTCAGCACCCATTCTGATCTAGCCTGATCTTCAACAACTGTTCATTGTGGAGGTGGATGCTTTGGAGATCGGTGTGGGGGCAGTCTTATTGCAGGGGCCCAAAACTCTGACTAACCAGCGTGCATGTGCTTTTCTTCTAAGAAAAAATTTCACCGGCAGCGAGAAATTATGATGTGGGTAATTGGTAGTTACTTGCTGTCAAATTGGCCTTTGAGGAATGGTGGTGTGGCGCCCCTGAGGGTTCAGTCGCCACAGAGGTACTGCACCTCACCCAGAGGTGTGGTACCCCACTCTCAGGTAAGGAGGGAGCACCACCCAGGACTCTAACACCTGCATCCCACACACAATACAGTAGCAGTTTCTTCCGTCTCTTCCTGCTGGGTAGAAAAGGGTGGTGGGAGGTGGGTGGAGTGAGTAGGAGTAGGGGAGGAGCTTAGGAGGTTAGGCTGAACAGAGAAGTAGCTGAAGGAGTCGGTTAGCAGGAGGGAAAGCTGGAGGAAGGAGCTGACAGGACTGGTCAGTTAGAGTGCTGACAGGAAAGTTAGAGAAGAAGTGAAGAGGGAGAAGGAAGCTCCCAGGAGGACAGAAGGGGTCCTAGAGGCACGGCACAGCGACCATACTGGCCGTGGGGATCATTCCACGCCAACTAGCTTTGGGTGGATGGAAGAGGTTGCAGTGGGGTACCGGCCCCCTAGCCTAGTGGAGAAATCATCAGACTCAACTAGCAAGCCAAAGGCAGGGGCACCTGTAGGTGTCTTGGAACAAGTCACACTTATCTTCACTGAAAAGGCAGCCATATAGGAGCATGGGAACGCAGAGAGGACGTTACCCGACAGGGTCCGCATCTGCTGGCTTGGGACACTGACTGTGAGGTGTTGGGCAGGAGAGGCGGTCAGCCGGTCAGCCGACACAGTGAGACGACCAGGAAAGGTGTATACTGAAGGGAGTCCTGGGAAGGTGAATCCTGATCTACCTGAGAGTCTGCTGGACCCCTCACCTGGAGGACACAACACCAAGCGGGCATCTGTGCGCACCAGAATTGTGAGTAAAGCTTTGGAAATAGCATCTGACTGTGTCCTTTCAAGTTCTTCCTACAACACCCACTCAGCACTCCTTGCCAAATACTACATAATTACTATCTTTAACATACTACTTCTGCCCTGGGACTCGGCTCCACCTGTGGGGAGCTATACCAACTCTGCTGCCTCACCACCAGTCCCAGAGGATCTGCATTGCAGTGGTGGGGCCCTCTGACCACAAACCACAGGTGGTGTCACAAACATTTTCCCTTTTTAAAATCCCCTTTTCCTTTAATTTCATTACACCATTTTTGCATGGATGCCCGGGGCCACGGACCGGGTCACTGCCACCGCAACATTCCCTTTGAGGAGTGAACGGCCCGGTACCGAGTACCCTGCGGGCCCCAGCGGGCGCTCCAGAGGCATTTTTTGGAGGGGGTGGTTCATCCAGTTACGGTGATCATGGATCACAAGAATTTAGCTTACGTTGAATCGGCTAGAAGGTTAACACCTAGACAGGCCAAATGTTTTTTTTTTCTTTCGATTTAATTTTTCTATTACATTCAGGCCTGGGTCTAAGAATGTGAAAGCTAATGCTTTATCTCATAGTCTAGATTTCATTTCTCCTCCAAAACCCCCATCCTCCATTACTCCTGCGGTATCTATGGTAACCTCAGAATTGGAAGAGGAGATTTGTAAAGCCCAGTCATTGACTCTTTCCACGTCTCCGGAGTCCAAATTATTTGTGACTGTGTACCTAAGATTGCAGATTTTACAGGAATTTCATTCTGTTTTAAGTGGTCATCCTGGGGTTACTGCCACAAGGAAAGCTGTTTGCTAGACTTTTTTGGTGGCCGTCCATGCATAATGATATTAAAGATTTTATATCAGCTTGTAAAGTCTGCGCACGCGCCAAAGTCAATCATAGCCGGACGGCTGGGGAATTGGCTCCATGGCCTATTCCTGAAAGACCCTGGACTCATGTGTCCATGGATTTCATTACAGATTTGTCTGTCTGATGTGAAAACTGCTATTTGGGTGGCAGTTGATCGATTCAGCAAACAAGCGCATTTTGTTCCTTTGTCAAGATTACCTAATGCAGGGACACTCTCCAGGTTGTTTATTTCTCATATTGTAAGGCTACATGGGATCCCTCTGACCATTGTGTCTTTTGGGGAGTACAATTTGTCTCTAAATTTTGGAGGGCTTTTTGCAGTAAACTAGGGATTGACTTGTCATTTTCATCTGCTTATCACACTGAAACCCAATGGTCAGACTGAGAGGACAAATCAATCTTTGGAACAAATTTTAAGGGGCTTTGTGGCAGTGCGACAGGAGAACTGGTGTCATGATCCAGGCCGGGTTTTTGGCTTGTCTCTGCTTTCCTGGTCAGGGGTTAATTTTCCCTGCCTTGCTCCTGTGTCAGGTGTACTATATATCTGTGCTGCAGTCTGTGTGCAGTGCCAGTTATACTACTTACCTTTGGCGTGTTTAGCTGGCTCTGGTGAGGTCTTGATCTGTCTTGCTGCACTGAGGAAGATGGCGCCTGAGGAAGTCTTCGAATGCACTGCAGAGCGGGAGAGCTTGCCGGTGACCCAGTGCGCTAAAGTAGTGGCCCCCTTCCTGATGGGAGATGCTCAGAAGGCCTACCTGGATGTCAGTTGGGATGATGCCCTGGACTATGGGAAGCTAAAAGGTGAGGTCCTTGCCAGACTGGCGGTTAATACATATGTGCAGGCCCAACGGGTGTTCCAGTGGTCCTTTTCCAAGCCGTCATTGACATCAGGGGCTTATCTACAGCATTCTGTAGATAAGCCCCCGATGTAACCTGAAAGATAAGAAAAACACATGAGATTATACTCACCGTCGGGGGCGGTCCGGTCCGATGGGTGTCACGGTCCGGTCCGGCGCCTCCCATCTTCATACGATGTAATCCTCTTCTTCCCTTCCTGTAGTGGCTCCGGCACAGGCGCACTGCTCTGCCCTGTTGAGGGCAGAGCAGAATACTGCAGTGCTCAGGCGCCAGACGTCTCCCGACGCCTGCGCACTGCAGGACTCTGCTCTGCCCTCAACAGGGAAGAGCACTGCGCCTGTGCCGGAGCCATGACAGGAAGGGAAAAAGAGGACAGCATCGCATGAAGATGGGAGGCACCGGATCAGACCGCGACACTCATCGGACCAGACCGCCCCCTCTGGGTGAGTATAATCTAACTCGTTTTTCTTATCTTTCAGGTTACATCGGGGGCTTATCTACAGCATTGCAGAATGCTGTAGATAAGTCGATAAGCCCCTGATGTTGGTGCTGGCAGCTGATAGTCCAAAAAAAGGGTGACAGATTCCCTTTAAAAAATGGCTCCAGCTTGAGACCTTATCCCCATTCCAGATGGTAGAGAGGGTGGTGGTCGACCGGCTGGTGAGTGCTCTGCCAGCAGCCATACAGCATTGGGTGGGGCAATGGGACCCGGGCACTCTGGACCAGGTGGTAGGCCTGATTGAGCAGTATACAGCCACTCAGGACTTTATACGGGACACTGCTCCACTTTGGCTGTCGCGTAAGGCCACGTGAGCTCAGGAGCCTGTGAAAAGTCCATGACCTTCCACCGGGGCCAATACGGATCATGTGTTATGAATGAGTCACCGGAGGAGGAAAAAACAAAAATGAAAGCTAAGTCCAGAAAACCGGAGAGGTTGGTAGCTAGCGGATTGTAGACCCCTGATCCTATTCACAACTAACAGTAGCCGTGGAGCATTCCTACGGTGGTCCTCTTCACAGCCGGAGAACTAAATAAGCCTAAAGAAAGAAAGGGGAAATCTAAACTGCCCCAGAGCAGACCCCAAAGCAATAGACAGCCCCCAACATGTATTGTCGGTGAAAACAGATGAAAACACAAACACAGACAGAAAGACAGGCAGAGCAAACGATGGGGCCCAACTAACTAGATAGGAAAGGACAGAAAAGATGCTGGCTGCAATCCGCAAAAACCCTACCAAAAATGTCCCAACACGTCTTATAGGAAAAACGGCCCTGAAGTCACTAGACTTCAAAATCCCAAATCAGCACTGCGATATATTCTGAAGACAGAGCAAAAGAGATTTAACCGATCAGGGACAAAAATGGAAATTCAGCAGAGCCCCAGCCGGGGCTGGCAGAACACAAAACTAAGCAAATCAGACATAATCTCATGGAACAATAACAGCAAAACTTAGCTTTAGAAGACAGGAACTGAACTGGAGGTCGGAGCTCAGAGCAGAGAAATCACCAGCAACCCTACAGGGCGTCGGCTGCCTTATATCCACTCAGATTCCGGATGTCCAATCGCAATCCACCTGTTCAGGTGACAGGTTTCTCCCATCCAAATCAGTTTCACCACCTCCTTTCACCAGCAGAGGGAGTTCATCGGACATCAAAGGTGAAGGAGAAAATGAGCTCACAACAATCA
Organism: Dendrobates tinctorius; assembly: GCF_039654945.1. Lineage (NCBI taxonomy): Eukaryota > Metazoa > Chordata > Amphibia > Anura > Dendrobatidae > Dendrobates > Dendrobates tinctorius. The sequence continues at coordinate 2,105,021 of NW_027361975.1, read as the reverse complement.
TGCCTGTACTGAGGGAATATTCAGAAGGAAAGTGACAACAGACCCGTGTCCCCTAAATTGTCCCCAAGATCCCCTCGTGTTGCAGTTGTTAAGTATTGGCGATACCAAGGGCCTGGACATGTGGTTGCCAACTGTCCCCTAACAGCAGAACCTATGGACTGCGGGTATACGCGCCGTGTGTCCAAGTTTGCCAGCCAGTCTGCACTGCCACTACAGGCCCTGCTGGTACCGAACCCCAGCTGTGCAAGGTACTCGTTAATTGGTACCAGATGGACGCTTTCTTGGACTCAGGGAGCTTGTAAACTCTGTTAGATGGGTCCCTGGTTGCTGGGGACAATCCAAATGGATGGAAGGTGGGGGGTGGTGTGCATACATAGGGAGCTCTGAGAGTACCCGACTGCGGAGGTTATGTTTTCCACCCCATGTGGAGAGAGAAAACATGTAGGAGTGGTAAAGACTCTTCTATATGGGACTGTATTGGGAAGAGACTTACCCCTGTTCTGGTCCCTGTGGGAGACCAGGGTTAACCCTCCCAGGATACATGGTATTTCGGGTGCAGAATCCAAAGATCCCGAGTCAGGGATACCTGCTGTAGGGGTTGCATACCTAGGGACAGAGTGTAACCCTGATAGATTTCCCTTAGAGATATTGGCAGGAGAGGTCGAGGTGACCCCACCGATCCCCAAGCTGGAAGTGTCCCCTGGTAAGTTCGGGAGAGCTCAGCTCCAGGATCCCACTCTGACCCGGGCCCAGGAAAAAGTAATCAAGGTAAAAGGGGTGGCTCAGCAAGCGGGTGCGGAGATGGTGTTCCCACAGATGGCGATCAACCAGGATTTACTGTACAGGGTTGATAAAATCTAATAAATTGAAAATGGGAGGGCACCACTAAATAAGAATGTGGGATACACCTATGATCTGTATAAACAACACTGTAGAATAAGTAGAAAAAAGCTACTGATCACAACCACAGGGATCACCACAAAAATTACAAATTTTTATTATTGCAGAAAAAACAGACCATATCTAAAAACATTAAAAGTCATGAAATGACATGCAAAGAAACACACAAGGCCTATGATAGGGCCAACAAAGTTCACCCTGTAACATGAGAGCTAATACAAAAGTGCAGAACAAAATACATGTAAAACATGCAACAGCATTACAATCATATAATCCAAAATTGTTCCTGTTAAATACATGAACCACAAATTAAATAGGCCATAAAAAGTCAATAAAACAGGCCTAAAAGATGATGGAAATATATGGAGAGGAATGGCATGTTAGTACCCTGCACTGGTAAGCCACGTGAAAGCCATACCTAAAAAATACACATGCTCAGAGGGGCAGGAAAATGCTGATACCTATAGGTGAGGTCATAACAAATGCAAACGCCACTCCACAGGTTCCTCCACATGTGAGCGCTTTCACTCTCAGATGATTGAGGCAGGATTCATGTGCTGTGTTTGCACGCTTTAGCCTTTTTGGCGTTTGCATTTATGACCTCACCTATAGATATCAGCATTTTCCTGCCCCTCTGAGCATGTGTATTTTTTAGGTATGGCTTTCACGTGGCTTACCAGTGCAGGGTACTAACATGCCATTCCTCTCCATATATTTCCATCATCTTTTAGGCCTGTTTTATTGACTTTTTATGGCCTATTTAATTTGTGGTTCATGTATTTAACAGGAACAATTTTGGATTATATGATTGTAATGCTATTGCATGTTTTACATGTATTTTGTTCTGCACTTTTGTATTGGCTCTCATGTTACAGGGTGAACTTTGTTGGCCCTATCATAGGCCTTGTGTGTTTCTTTGCATGTCATTTCATGACTTTTAATGTTTTTAGATATGGTCTGTTTTTTCTGCAATAATAAAAATTTGTAATTTTTGTGGTGATCCCTGTGGTTGTGATCAGTAGCTTTTTTCTACTTATTCTACAGGGTTGATAAAATCTGGGATGAGGTGGTAGAACAACTGGTGGTGCCCCAATCCTACCGTTGGGTGGTGCTCGACATGGCTCACACTCACATGCTGGGAGGGCACTTGGGGACGAAAAAGAAGCAGGAGCGCATACTGCAACGTTTTTTGGCCTGGTGTCTACACTGAGGTCCAGAGGTCTTGTGATACATGTCCGGAGTGACAACTAACCTCATCCACCACGAACTACTGAAGTCCACTGGTGCCCAGGAGTTGTTTGCCATGTTCTATCGCCTTGGGGCTACCAAAGGGGAACTTCACTGATCAGGGGACTCCTTTTATGTGCAAGGTGATGAGGGAACTGTGCAAGCTTCAAATAATAAAACAGTTGCGCATGTCGGTGTATCACCCTCACACCGACAGATTAATCGAGCGCTTTAATAAACCCTCAAATCCATGTTGAAGAAGTTAGTCTCCAAGGATGGAAGGGATTGGGACATGTTGTTGCCCTACTTGATGTTTGCTATTCGCGAGGTACTGCAGGCTTCCACGAGATTTTCACCCTTTGAGCTACTGTATGGCAGACATCCTAGGGATCTGTTGGACGTAGCCAAAGAGACGTGGGAGCAGGAACCTACGCCACATAAAAGTGTCGTTGAGCACGCGGTCACTATGCAGGACCGAATTGCAGCGGTCAGGCTATTGTAAAAGAGTACTTGATGGGTGCTCAGGCAGCGCAAGGCCGCATATATAACAAAAAGGTCACAGCCCGCTCCGTTAAAGCAGGAGTTCGAGTGTTGGTTTTAGTTCCCCCCACTGAAAGCAAACTTATGGCCAAGTGGCAAGGGCTGTTTGAAGTTCGTGAAAAAGTGGGTGAAGTAAACTGAAAAGGAAACCCGAACAGTTATATCACGTAAATTTGTTGAAAGCGTGGAAGGACCGGGAGTGTATGCTTATGGAAGTGACTCCCGACATGTCGTCATTGGGGGACCCTCCGATGTCGGTCCATACGGAGGTTGAAAGAGAGATAAAAATAGGATTGTCATTATGATTTAAAAATAGAAAACACAGTAGTTTGACAATAAATGGCTACACTCAACCACTAACCATGAGTTCTTGCGGCGACGCCATCTTGACTATCGCTGGATTTCGCGGATCCAAAATGGCGTCGCCGCAAGAACATGTCGCCGGCGAGGACAACGTCTGGATCCAGGATGGCGCTGGCGGAAGTAGATGTCGGGTATCGTGGAGCAGCGGCGATGACGGCGTGAGTATGAGAGACGGAGTGAGAGAAGGGGTCGTATGTGGAGTGAGAGTGAGTGGAGATGGTGAAAGGTGAGAGGAGTGTGTGTGTTGAGGGTTAACATGGCAAGAGGTGTGATGCTATCGCATCCTCCTGATGCGATAGCATCGGGCCATAATCTAGTCAATCATATTCTCCGAAAAAAGGCCAAGAAAGCAAAAATTCTGCAGGGGTATGTAAGCTTTTGAGCACAACTGTGTGTGTGTGTATATATATATATATATATATATATATAATATTTTTTTTTTCTTTTTATTCTTTTTAATGCTATTTTTTAGTCCCCTTACCAGACTTTAACCTGTAGTTGTCTCATCGCCTATAGTATATACCCGTAATACCATGGTATTACAGCAAATATCACGGTCTCCTATGAAGGCTAGCCTGTGACTGGTCTTCATAGGAGCACTATCAAAGCAGGCATAAGGGTTTTCAGCAGGCCCCCAGCTGCCATTGCAACCCCCCTTAACCCTGTGATTGCATTGTTAAACCCTTAAATTGCGTGCATTCTACAGATCGCGCGCTATAGATGCCACTGTCTACAATTATCAGGGGTTAATAGACTTAAATGACATTCACAAATGAATTCATAGTTAAAAATTTGATTTAAACAATGGGTCATTTTCTGTGTTCAAGGTAATTCTAATTTTCTATATTAAGAAATTATTTTGAAATTTTCCTATTGGCTATTAGGCCTTATTATAGGCTGCTACTGTGTTGTAATATGCGTCTCATGTTCTGTAGAAATGACTTTTCATTAGTCATCTCATTATCATCATGCAATGGACGGAGTTTAGCTTCATTTGCTCCTGTTAGAGGCATATGCTGGCTGTCTAAGACAGTCATTATCTATCAGATATGCAAGCTCAGCTCGTGTTGGCATCATAAATTAATGCGTAAAAGGACATATACTTGATTTAAAAAATATGGGCATGTGTATAAATAGGGTTTGTCATTAATGCGTTAATCTTAAAGCAAACTGAATCCTTAGATACAAAGATGTTTTAAAAGTACGGTAATTCTGCAAACATGCTAGTATCCTGAATAACTCCTCTTGCTATACTGTTTTTCTAATTTGCTTTTTTTCTTTTTGTATAGTTCCCAAACCAATTACACTGCTTTCTGTACCTGTTCCTTCTCTTGATCATCTGGCTTTCTTATGTCACCAACATGGCAGAAACTGCAATTCTCCCCCCACCATCTTGGCACAACCATGTTCAGTGGTGGTCTCTGAAACACCAGTTCTTTTATGGGGTTGCAAAAAAGAGCATCAGTTTCATTGGGATCCACGTGCAGCCTTTGAAAGTAATAATGAAAAGGAAGATATTACAGACCTTTCATCCATGGACCAAAACAGCACTATGGGGCAGGAGAATGTGTCTAAGATGACAATAGAGGAAGGACCTGTTAATAATTCAGAAAACAGAATAAGCCTACAGGGAACTGAGAGAGAACCACACAATGCTGCTGTACAGGAAAGCTTACAAGGGAACCAGTCCAGGAATCATACAAGTTGTGTTGATGTTCAATCTGAGCAATATAATGATACCGGGAGAATAACGGAGCTAACATCTGAAGACAAACTACAGGTGACCCCTGGAAATGAATGGTCAATGAAAAGCAGTGTGTCTGAAAAGCAGCAGGACCAAGTAAGAGTAACCGATGAGGGTTTGTGCCAAAGTATAGGACACGAAATACAAGTTCGCTCAGTAGAGGATGGAGACACAGAGAATGAAGATGAAGATTCAGGGCCTCAAAATGTTGAGGTTTCTGAAGATACTCAGGAGAGCATCTCCAAGGACCTTATCAAGAAGAAGCCTGAAACTCTACTTTCTGGTAAGGACTTAAGTGACATTTCTAAATTAATTCATAGTTAAAAATTTGCTTTAAACAATGGGTCATTTTCCATGTTCAAGGTATCAAAAAGTGTCCATCTAATTTTCTATATTAAAAAATTATTTTGAAATCTTGCAGTTTTCCTATTGGCTACTAGGCCTTATTATAGGCTGCCTCTGTCTTATAATATGTGTCTCATGTTCTGTAGAAAAGACTTTTCATCAGTCATCTCATTATCATCATGTAGTGGTGTTATAATGATGGGTATAGATCAGTTATGAAGCTGGAGACGGATAAGACAGGATCACACCATGGTCAGATGTCACCTCACCACTGCTTTATCTCCATACTAGTATATGATATGTCCATCTTGCTTAGGCAACTCAGGCAGGATGGCTGTCCCAATAGCGTACAGAAATTTAAATTTAAAAAAATCTATAACAATAAGATAAAAAGGGACTAGAAAAAATATTTCATGCATTTTGGTATTTGTTTTTAATTAGTAAAAAATCTAGGTGATGCATTTAATTGATTTAGACTTTTTTTTCTTTTGCTGTGTTTTATCCTATTCTTTTGTTTTTTGTGTCTGAAGGTCCTTCCAAATATTAACTTGCTTAACTTTCATCTTCTGGTTCTTTAAATCTCATTGTAGGCAGAGCTTGCAGACCTCAAAGCACTTGTAGGAAACTATCACAGATCAGCCAACAAGTTATAGTGACTGAACCAAAGCAACCATTAGCATCCATACCTTGCCGAAGGTCTCCGCGTAGTATCAGGGCTTGTTGCATGAAAGCAGATATGAAAGAACAAGTATCTCATTCAAAAACTCACATTATGAGTTCGACCAGAGTTAGCAGTGACGAGAAAGGTATGGAAAACCCACAGATTTTAGCATATGTCTGAAAATGAAATAATCACTAAAGAAAATGTGTTTCTGTAGGCCAAGATTTGTATGTACCTGATGGATCAGCTTCAAACACCGATTTAGCAAAAAGAATATGTCCCGTAGATGATTCCTTAACAGAAGATGTTTCCAGACGAAAAACACCTTCAAGCAACATTGAAGGGTAACAGACAACTGTGCCATGTAAAAACTAGATACATGGAGATTTTCCATAAAATTCATTTAGCAATAATTAATAATGCAGGTGATAGATGATACATGTATGATAATTATGACCCGAGCAATCAATAGAACACTTTCTTTCTGGAACTCTATATTGTGAAGCTTTATCAGATCGTCGGGACAGACCCTCTAAGTTCTGTTAGCAATTTTTAGACCATCTTTAATGGGAACCTGACTGGTGATACATACTGTCCAACAGCATTTCTCAGCCACTGGCTGTTTGATCACACCAAGGTATGCCGTGATGTGCACTAGTTGTATAGGTGGGTCCCCGGCGGCTTCTCTCCTCCTGCTGACAGTGACTAATAAGCACTTACTGTATAAGCAGTCACTGTCAGCATGTTTTTTTCTGAAACGCTAAAGCGTTTCAGAGTCAGACATACATGGTGGTGAATGTACAGCCAGTGGTAGTTTGGGCAGAAGGAGTGACCTTTCAAGTTTCCTTTAAATAAAGTCCATTAGTTTAAAAGCTTATTTTTTCTATATTCATTGGGATGACTTTATAGACTTTACACTAGAATACTGCACCCCAAATTCACAGCAACTTATAATATAATACAAGTGAATTGGGTTTTCAATCTCCATTCACATGTTGCAAAATAGAGGAATATAAAAGTGTCCACAGGTTGTGGATTTTCACATCCGTATGGTCATTCTTTTTTTAAAAAAATCTTTTATATTTAAACGGGTATTTGAATGTGTCAAGAACATCGCAATGTGATCAGTGAATGAATCCTCATAAAGACAAAAAAAAGAGAAAGGCAGGCAACATCAAACTACAACCTTTTAACTTTTAACAAATGTTCATCTCAATATTTTCTTATATATCCTTTGTTGGCAATGACGGAGGTCACACATTTTTTGTAAGTCTTAACAACGTTGGCACACACTGTTGGTGGTATGTTGGCCTATTCCTCCATGCAGATCTCCTCCAGAGCAGTGATGTTTTGGGCCTGTCGCTGGGCAACACAAACTTTCTATGGGGTTGAGATCTGGAGACTGGCTAGGCCACTCCAGAACCTTCATATGCTTTTTTATGAAGCCACTCCTTCATTGCCCTGGTGGTGTGCTTGGGATCATTATCATGCTCAAAGACCCATCCACGTTTCATCTTCAATGCCCTTGCTGATGGAAGGAGGTTTGCGTTCAAAATCTCACGATACATGGCGTCATTCATTTTTTCATGTACACACATCAGTCATCCTGGTTCCTTTGCAGAGAAACTGCCCTAAAGCATGATGTTGCCACCCCCATGCTTCACAGTAGGTATGGTGTTCTTTGGAGACAAGCCAGCATTCTGTCTCCTCCAAACACGACGAGTTTTGTTTCTACCAAACAGTTCTACTTTGGTTTCATCAGGCCATAAGACATTCTCCCAATACTCATCTCCATAATCCAAATGCTCTCTAGCAAACTTCAGACGGGCCCGGGCATGTACTGGCTTAAGCAGAGGGACACGTCTGGCACTGCAGGATTTGAGTCCCAGGCGGCATAGTGTGTTACTGATGGTAGCCTTTATTACGGTGGTCCCAGCTCTATGCAGGTCATTCACTAAGTCCCCCGTGTGAGGTTCTGGGATTTTTGCTCACCGTTCTTGTGATCATTTTGACCCCACAGGGTGAGATCTTGCGTGGAGCCCCAGATTGAGGGAGATTATCAGTGGTCTTGTATGGCTTCCATTTTCTTATTATTGCTCCCACAGTTGATTTAATCACACCAAGCTGTTTGTAAGGAGAACTCTGCATGAACAAAAAGACAACGTTGTTGCTGTTTAACCCCTTACTGCCATTAGATGGAATAGTACATCCAATGGCAGTAACCCCCGCTCTGATGTGGGCTCCGGCGGTGAGCCCGCATCAAAGCTTGGACATGTCAGCTGTTTTGAACAGCTGACATGTGCCTGCAATAGGCGCGGGTGGAATCGTGATCCACCCGTGCTTATTAAATAGTTAAATGCCGCTGTCAAACGCTGACAACAGCATTTATCACGCGCTTCCGGCCATGGGGCCGGAAACACGTGCACCGCTGACCCCTGTCACGTGACCTGGAGTCATCGGTGCATCAGCATAACAACCAGAGGTCTCCTTGAGACCTATATGGTTGTTGATGTTGGATTGCTATGAGCGCTACCCTGTGGGTGGCGCGCATAGCAATGCTGTAATTCTACTACATACAGGAGATCTGAGCATCACCTGTATGTGGCAGAGGCGATCGCGCTATGGCAGCTTCTAGCCTCCCATGGAGACTATTGAAGCATGCCAAAAGTAAAAAAAAATAGTTTAAAAAATATAAAAAAAATATATAAAAGTTTAAATCACCCCCCTTTCGCCCCATTCAAAATAAAACAATAAAAAAAAATCACACATACACATATTGGGTATCGCCAAGTTCAGAATCACCCGATCTATCAATAAAAAGAGGATTAACCTGATCGCTAAACAGCATAGCGAGAAAAAAAATCGTAACACCAGAAATACTTTTTTTGGTCGCGCGACACTGCATTAAAATGCAATAACGGGCGATCAAAAGAACGTATGTGCATAAAAGTGGTATCATTAAAAACATCAGCTCGGCACACAAAAAATAGGCCCACACCCAATCCGAGATCACGAAAAAATGGAGATGCTACTGGTCTCGTAAAATGGCGCAATTTTTTTTTTTTTTTTTTTTTCAAGCAAACTTTGGAATTTTTTTTCACTACTTAGATAAAAAAGAACCTAGACATGTTTGGTGTCTATGAACTCGTAATGTCCAGGAGAATCATAATGGCAGGTCAGTTTTAGTATTTAGTGAACAGAGCAAAAAGGCCAAACGAAAAACAAGTGTGAAATTGCACTATTTTTTTTGCAATTTCTCCGCACTTGGAATTTTTTTCACGTTTTCAGGTACACGACATGGTAAAACCAATGGTGTCGTTCAAAAGTACAACTCGTCCCACAAAAAAACAAGCCCTCATATGGCCATATTGACGGAAAAATAAAAAAGTTATGGCTCTGGAAAGAAAGGGTTGCGAAAAACGAAAACGTAAAACCGAAAAAAGCTCCGGTCATTAAGGGGTTAATCATTGCGACACAGTCCACGCTATCCTCTTTTTGCACTTATATGTCTGTTTTTTCATGATAAAAGGAGATTGCTAACTTCTTATTCACAAAATCGTGCAGCAAAACGCTCTTTGCAAACTCTCGCCAATCTACAAGCGGTGTGTCACTAGTGGCACATGGAGACACAACCCATAAATTGAAGGTAAAATCATGTTCAGATTATTATGAACACAGGAGACTGTAAACCAGGAAACTAGAACATTTCTAGCTTTTTGTCCTTTCTAAGTAAATAAGCTGATAGACAATTATGTCTATATTAATCATACCTTTTATTCTCTACATGTTCTCTTAACTTATAGTTTAGCTGCTGTTGAAGAACACAAAGAGCCACAGAGTGAGAGTGTTGAGATGTCAAAAGTGGTGGGGGAGGACGAGCAGAACGCTCAAATAAACCCACATGAAAATGAGGGACAGGATCCACAGAGTACCCAGTGCAGAAGCCAAAGGACAAGCCGGTAGGTTAAAACTTGGAAGCTCATCCGTATCTCTCAGCACTCCTGGTGCTCTGTATACACATTTAGATCACAGGATTTTATACTCCAAACTAATGGCATGATTATGAAGGCGCTTTAATGCTGAACTTGCAGCTCTCCTGCTTCTCTGTCTTTTCCCCTTCTGTTGCCTCGTATTTGTGACTAGATACCTACAAAAAACTAAAGTCTCATTAAATATATATCTTGGTTTTTATTTGTATTGAGTATTTTTAACTTTATACAATTACCATGGAGTGCCCCAAAAAGGACCAATGCACACAATGTATACAATACAACACAATAAATAAGATATATCCCTTAGTTTATAAGATATACTGTATTCCTAGACTGCTAAAAAGGACAATGTGTACCTATTTAGGAGGACTATACTTGCATCAAGTGATGTGACAAGAATGGGATGTGTAGCAGGGTCAATGACTATTCTAGCCAAATCTGCACTCGAAAACTCAAATAGTGCTCTTTCCCTCCAAAGCCCCTCTCATGTGTCCAAACACTAATATTCTACCACAAATGGGGTATCTACGTAAGTCAATTTTTGGGTTATTTTGTCCTGTTACCCTTGTGAAAATGAAAAATTTGGGACTAAAACAACATTTTTGCGGGTAAAAAATTTTAATTTTATGGCTCAACATTATAAATTTCTGTGTAGAACCTGTGTCTCAAGGTGCTCCCGAAACCCCTAGATAAATTCCTTGAGTTTCCAAAATGGGGTAATTTCTGGGGAGTTTGCTCTGTTTAGACACATCAGGGGCTCTGCAAATGCTGCATAGCGTCCGTTATCTATCCCAGACAATTTTTCTCTCCAAGTCAATTGGCGCTCCTTCCCTTCTGAGCCCTGCCGTGCGCCCAAACAGTATTTTTCCAGTACATATGTGGTAGTAATCAATGTACTCAGGAGTAATCGAACAAAAAGTTGTAAAGTCCATTTTCTTGGCTGTATGTTCATTGTTGTTGTCGTTTTAACATATTTATTAATGACCTTGTAGGGGGCATAGAGAGTAGAATTTCAATATTTGCAGATGACACTAAACTCTGCAGGGTAATCAATACAGAGGAGGACAATTTTATATTACAGGAGAATTTATGTAAACTAGAAGCTTGGGCTGCTAAATGGCAAATGAGCTTTAATGGGGATAAATGTAAGGTCATGCACTTGGGTAGAACGAACAAGATGTATAATTATGTGCTTAATTGTAAAACACTGGGCAAAACTGTCACTGAAAAAGACCTGGGTATATGGGTGGACGACAGACTCACATTTAGTGGCCAGTGTCAGGCAGCTGCTGCAAAGGCAAATAAAATAATGGGATGCCTTAAAAGAGGCATAGATGCTCATGAGGAGAACATAATTTTACCTCTATATAAGTCACTAGTGCGACCACACTTAGAATACTGTGTACAGTTCTGGTCTCCGGTGTATAAGAAAGAAATAGCTGAACTGGAGCGGGTGCAGAGAAGAGTGACCAAGGTTATTAGGGAACTGGGGGGTCTGCAATACCATGACAGGTTATTACACTTGGGGTTATTTAGTTTGGAAAATCGAAGGCTTAGAGGTGATCTTATTACAATGTATAAATATATGCGGGGACAGTACAAAGACCTTTCTAATGATCTTTTTACTCTTAGACCTGTGACGGGGAAAAGGGGGCATCCTCTACGTCTGGAGGAAAGAAGGTTTAAGCATACTCACAGACGCGGATTCTTTACTGTAAGAGCAGTGAGACTATGGAACTCTCTGCCATATGATGTTGTAATGAGCGATTCCTTACTAAAATTTAAGAAGGGACTGGATGCCTTTCTTGAAAAGTATAATATTACAGGTGTGGCAGGGCTAAGGGTCGTGTAATTGATGGGAGATATGTGTCTCATAAATGGCTTATCTCCATAATGTAAGGCAGAAGTAAAGCATACCAGATATTGTTATTGTTTTTGTTTGGAAGAACCGGTCTCCTGATTGTCTCCCGCTGCACCTGAGCGAGTCACATCCCCACAATTGGTGGTACACGTGCGGGCAGCGGTCCCAGCAGAGACTTGAGACAGTTGCTGCATGTCCTGGGTGAAGTTTGCAGCGGGGCAACAAGCATTGCCTGGAATCATGGAGGACCTCATGAAACACCTGGTCCAGTCCCAGGCACTGCAGCAGGAAACCAACAAGCTGTTGTTACAGCAGATCCAGCAAAGCCAGCAGGAGCAGCGGCAGCAGTTCCAGCAGAGCCAGCAGGAACAACGGCAGCAGATGCAGCTTCTGGCAACCGCCATCCAGGAGGGCAGGACGAGCGCCCCAACCCCAGGTCGGGCTGATGCCACCGACGTCGAGAAGGCGGTAAGACGCGCATTACAAAAAATGACCCCTGAGGATGATGTGGAGGCCTTCCTGACGGTGTTTGAGAGGGTGGCTGAGAGGGAAAAACTTCAGCCAGAGCGGTGGGCGGAGGTACTGGCCCCTTACCTAACGGGGGAGCCCCAGAAGGCGTACTTTGACCTGACGGTACAAGATGCCAGAGAGTATCCCAAATTAAAAGCGGAAATTCTCGCACGCTTGGGGGTAACAATGACTACCAGGGCACAGCGAGTTCATCGCTGGGCCTATCACCGGGACAAACCCCCGCGCTCCCAAATGTTTGACCTGTTGCACCTGGTCCAGAAATGGCTGCAGCCAGAGTCGGCTTCCCCTGCACAGATGGTAGAGCGAGTTGTGATGGATCGGTTTGTGCATTCTCTGCCGAGACCTCTACAGACTTGGGTTGCCCAGGGTGATCCCCAAAATGCTGATGAACTGGTTGGGCTGGTCGAGAGATACCAGGGGATGGAAGGTTCCTTGGGGAAGCAGCCCATTCCATATTGGGGGTCCCAGCAGGGGGCGGAGTCACAAAAAGGGGTGGTGCGTCCAAGGTCAAAAGGGGCGGGGGAGGCGGTGCCCAAGGTCCCCTCGGGTGTTATTTGCTGGAAGTGTCATGGGCCAGGACATATAGCGGCCCGTTGTCCCCAGACCACCGAGCAGATGGACTGCAGCATGGGACGCCGTAGTTCATACTACGCATATCCAGCTTGCAGTGTGAACTCGCTACCTAACAAGGGGCCACAAGCGTGTCCCGTGAAGGTGAACGGTCAAGCAGTAATGGCGCTTCTGGACTCCGGGAGCTTGGTGACCCTTGTGAGGGCCAGTTTTCCTCTAAACATACTCCCGGGTAAAAAGATTGGTGTTCGGTGCATACATGGCGATGCAAAGGACTACCCTGTGGCTAGGGTGAAGATTGAAACGGCGCATGGCACCGAGTCGCATGAAGTTGGCGTTGTTCGAGACTTGTTGCATCCCATAATTATTGGCCGGGATTTCTGTCTGTTTTGGGATCTGTGGGGGATGGGTTCTGAGTGTGCTAGCAAGAGCAGGGAACCAATCCACCCCACTGAGGTATCGCCACCACCAGAGGCAGACGAGTTCCCTTTATGTGTCCTTGTTGGGGATGAAGAGGCAGGGTCCCCTGTACCTGACATCCCGGAGTTAGGGGTGGCCGGGGAGAATTTTGGGACTGCCCAACATAGGGACCCCACACTAAGGGAAGCCTTTAACAATGTCACCGTCATTAATGGGGTTGCACAAGAGCCGGGAGCAGACACAAGGTTTCCCCATTTTATGTTGAGTGGGGAATTGTTGTACCGGGTCACGAAAATAAGGGAGGAGGTGGCAGAGCAGTTAATAGTACCAGGCCCCTATAGACGAAAAGTGTTGGACATGGCCCATTCACACATCTTGGGGGGACACCTGGGGGTGGAAAAAACCCAGGAACGGATTGTACAGAGGTTCTATTGGCCTGGGTGTCACCGGGAAATGGTAAACTATTGCAGGTCTTGCCCGACATGTCAGTTAACTGCCCCCACATCTCATTTTCGGAACCCTCTTGTGCCACTGCCCATTATTGAGGTGCCATTTGAGAGAATTGCCATGGACTTGGTCGGTCCCTTAGTTAAATCAGCTCGGGGCCATCAGTATATATTAGTCATCCTGGACTATGCCACCCGCTATCCTGAGGCCATTCCCCTGAGAAACTCCTCTGCGAAGAGTATAGCCCGTGAGCTGGTCCATGTGTTTTCCCGGACGGGTTTGCCGAAGGAGATCCTGACCGACCAGGGGACACCTTTTATGAGCAAGGTGATGAGAGAATTGTGCAGAGTCTTGCAAATTTCCCAGCTGAGGACTTCAGTGTACCATCCACAGTCAGATGGCCTTGTTGAGAGGTTTAACAAGACCCTGAAGAGCATGCTGAGAAAAGTCATAGAGGAAGATGGTAGAGACTGGGATTGTCTCTTACCGTATTTACTGTTTTCTATCCGTGAAGTTCCCCAGGCCTCCACGGGGTTCTCCCCCTTCGAGCTTCTGTACGGCCGGCATCCGCGAGGTCTCCTAGATATAGCCAAGGAAACCTGGGAAGCCGAAGTCACGCCCCACAGAAGCGTCATTGAGCATGTGGCACTGATGCAGCAGAGGGTTGCGAAGGTGATGCCCATTGTTAAAGAACATCTCCGCCAGGCACAAGAGGCTCAGGCCAGGGTCTACAACCGGTCAGCCAGAGTGAGGCAGTTCAATCCGGGAGACAGAGTTCTCGTGCTAATACCGACGGTGGAAAGTAAGTTCTTGGCCAAGTGGCAAGGGCCATATGAGGTGGTGGAGAAACTGGGAGACGTAAACTACAAGATCCACCAACCCGGAAGACGGAAGCCATACCAGGTTTACCATGTTAACCTTATCAAGCCGTGGCAAGATAGAGAGCCAGCGGTAACTCCGTGCTTGCTGGGCAACCTAGAAGGGGAGGTTGGAGCCGTTACCATAGCGGAGACTCTATCGAAGGCCCAGAAGCAGCAGTGCCGGGAGTTACTCCAGAAAAACCGCGACCTGTTCTCAGAGTTGCCGGGGTGCACGAAGGTGGTGGAGCACGAAATTCTGACCGAGCCACATGTGCGGGTGAACGTGAAACCCTATCGTATTCCTGAGGCCCGGCGAGAGGTAATCTCCAAGGAGGTGCAGCGTATGTTGAAGCTCGGGGTCATTGAGGAATCCAAGAGCGGCTGGTCGAGCCCGATTGTCCTGGTCCCAAAACCTGATGGTGAATGGAGGTTCTGCAACGATTACCGGAAGCTGAATGAGGTCTCCAAGTTCGACGCTTATCCCATGCCACGCGTTGATGAGCTCATCGAGAGACTTGGACCTGCCAGGTACATAACCACTTTGGATCTGACCAAGGGATATTAGCAGATCCCCATGGCACAGGAAGCCAAGGAGAAGAAGGCATTCTCCACACCAGACGGGTGCTTCCAGTATGTCCGGATGCCGTTTGGCCTACAGGGAGCTCCAGCAACCTTCCCGAGGGCGATGGATAGAATCCTTGCACCTCATAAGCTATACGCTGCCGCATACCTGGATGATATCGTCATCTTTACACCGGACTGGGAGACTCACCTGGAAAAGGTCCAAGCAGTGTTTGACGCTCTAAGAGAGGCGGGGTTTACAATAAACCCGAAGAAGTGTGCCTTGGGGAGAGAAGAAGCCAAGTACCTCGGATATGTAGTGGGGCGTGGAGAGATCAAACCCCAAATCAATAAAGTGGAGGCAATTCAAACATGGCCGAGACCTCTGTCAAAGAAGCAAGTTAAAGCCTTCCTGGGGATTGTGGGATATTACAGGAGGTTTATCCCAAACTTCGCCACAATAGCTGCACCTCTAACTGATCTGCTTAAAGGGACAAAGTCAGTGATGGTCAGCTGGTCCGAAGAAGCAGAGTCAGCCTTCCAAGAAATGAAGGGAGCTCTTTGTAAGCAGCCCGTTTTGGTGGCCCCAGACTTTAAACGTGAATTTGTCCTCCAGACAGATGCCTCAGATGTCGGGGTAGGAGCTGTCCTTTCCCAAGAGATACGTGGGGAGGAGCATCCTGTTCTCTACTTGAGTAGGAAGTTGACTTCTTGTGAGAGAAATTACTCAGTTGTAGAGAAGGAGTGTTTGGCCATAAAATGGGCAGTGGACACATTACGGTACTACCTGGTGGGACGGAAGTTTAGGTTAATATCCGACCATGCCCCACTCAGGTGGATGAGGGAAACCAAGGGCAAGAATGCTAGGGTCACCCGCTGGTTCTTAGCCCTACAAGACTTCAGTTTCCATGTAGAGCATAGGGCCGGGAAGCTACATGGGAATGCCGATGCCCTCTCCAGAATCCCTTGCCTGGTAGGTGAAAGTGCCAAGCCCCACGGCTTTAGGCAGAGGGGGGAGGTATGTGGCAGGGCTAAGGGTCGTGTAATTGATGGGAGATATGTGTCTCATAAATGGCTTATCTCCATAATGTAAGGCAGAAGTAAAGCATACCAGATATTGTTATTGTTTTTGTTTGGAAGAACCAGTCTCCTGATTGTTTCCCGCTGCACCTGAGTGAGTCACATCCCCAAACAGGGTATATACACTAGTTTCCTTAATATTGCGTTGATCCAGGGAGCTAGTCTGATTGTCGTATGTGGAGTCGAGCAGGAATTTTTTTCCCCAATGTGAAGCTTACTGTTGCCACATGGGGTTTTTTTTTGCCTTCCTCTGGATCAACATGTTAGGGCAAGTTAGGATAGGATATGGGTTGAACTAGATAGACTTAAAGTCTTCCTTCAACCTTAATAACTATGTTACTATGTTGTCCTTCTGCAGAATAAATTTGGAACTAATTGGATGCCTCCTTGGTGACATTACATGATTTTCCTGACCCGAACACACCAACCTTCTATTTGCCTAATAAACTGAGTTCAGGAGACCCTCAGTTGGTTTAGTTATTGCAGTCAGTACACGCACGATGAGATACATCAGTCTGAATCAGGCCTTAGTCAAAGTGTAGAGCTCAAGTGCTCTTTCCTAAAGCTAGATTTACATTGGCTGATTATCATTAACAAGCATTCCTAGGAGCACTCATTTCTCAATAATCGGGCAATTTAAAAAAACTGCCAATCACTTGATGAACTAGCAAAACACTCAATTGTCAGGCAAAATTATTTTTATGTTTACTTAAAAATCATTCTTCTTAGCAGCACATCACCCTGTGCAAGTAGGATATGTGCTGCCGAGAATAATGACAGTCTATGTCTATTACTGATAATTCTGTTTGCATAAGACATGATGTCTGGTTGTCTAAAAAGTCTAATAAACAACGGCCAATCAGCAAACAAGCAGTTGACTGGTGGCCATGTAACGCCGTAACTCAAGGTGTTTAAACTAGCTCTACTAAAATGCTACATTGTGACGCAGCACACACAGACTACTAAATGTGGCCACTGGACCAGAAGAGAGTGAACCTATTACCTGTGCCATCCCCGCCACCTCTTCTGATTAGTAGGCCTGGCATTACATTGTGGCGCTGCACACACAGACTACTAATGTGGCCACTGGACCAGAGGAGAGTGAACCTATTACCTGTGCCATCCCCGCCACCTCTTCTGATTAGTAGGCCTGTAATTACATTGTGGCGCAGCATACACAGACTACTAATGTGGCCACTGGACCAGAGGTGAGTGAACCTCTTACCTGTGGCATCCCCGCCACCTCTTCTGATTAGTAGGCCTGGCATTACATTGTGGCGCTGCACACACAGACTACTAATGTGGCCACTGGACCAGAGGAGAGTGAACCTATTACCTGTGGCATCCCTGCCACCTCTTCTGATTAGTAGGCCTGGCATTACATTGTGGCGCAGCACACACAGACTACTAAATGTGGCCACTGGACCAGAAGAGAGTGAACCTATTACCTGTGCCATCCCCGCCACCTCTTCTGATTAGTAGGCCTGGCATTACATTGTGGCGCTGCACACACAAACTACTAATGTGGCCACTGGACCAGAGGAGAGTGAACCTATAACCTGTGCCATCCCCGCCACCTCTTCTGATTAGTAGGCCTGGCATTACATTGTGGCGCAGCACACACAGACTACTAATGTGGCCACTGGACCAGAGGAGAGTGAACCTATAACCTGTGCCATCCCCGCCACCTCTTCTGATTAGTAGGCCTGGCATTACATTGTGGCGCAGCACACACAGACTACTAATGTGGCCACTGGACCAGAGGTGAGTGAACCTCTTACCTGTGGCATCCCTGCCACCTCTTCTGATTAGTAGGCCTGGCATTACATTGTGGCGCTGCACACACAGACTACTAATGTGGCCACTGGACCAGAGGTGAGTGAACCTCTTACCTGTGGCATCCCCGCCACCTCTTCTGATTAGTAGGCCTGGCATTACATTGTGGCGCTGCACACACAAACTACTAATGTGGCCACTGGACCAGAGGAGAGTGAACCTATTACCTGTGCCATCCCCGCCACCTCTTCTGATTAGTAGGCCTGTAATTACATTGTGGCGCAGCACACACAGACTACTAATGTGGCCACTGGACCAGAGGTGAGTGAACCTCCTACCTGTGGCATCCCTGCCACCTCTTCTGATTAGTAGGCCTGTCATTACATTGTGGTGCAGCACACATAACATCAGAAGCAGTGCCAGGAATAGCACACACAGAAGAAAGATCGCAGTGCTCTGGTACGGCAGCCACAGACTACTAATGTGGCCACTGGACCAGAAGAGAGTGAACCTCTTACCTGTGGCATCCCCGCCACCTCTTCTGATTAGTAGGCCTGGCATTACATTGTGGCGCAGCACACACAGACTACTAATGTGGCCACTGGACCAGAGGAGAGTGAACCTATTACCTGTGGCATCCCTGCCACCTCTTCTGATTAGTAGGCCTGGCATTACATTGTGGCGCTGCACACACAGACTACTAATGTGGCCACTGGACCAGAGGTGAGTGAACCTCTTACCTGTGGCATCCCCGCCACCTCTTCTGATTAGTAGGCCTGTAATTACATTGTGGCGCAGCACACACAGACTACTAATGTGGCCACTGGACCAGAGGAGAGTGAACCTATTACCTGTGCCATCCCCGCCACCTCTTCTGATTAGTAGGCCTGTAATTACATTGTGGCGCAGCACACACAGACTACTAATGTGGCCACTGGACCAGAGGTGAGTGAACCTCCTACCTGTGGCATCCCTGCCACATCTTCTGATTAGTAGGCCTGTCATTACATTGTGGTGCAGCACACATAACATCAGAAGCAGTGCCAGGAATAGCACACACAGAAGAAAGATCGCAGTGCTCTGGTACGGCAGCCACAGACTACTAATGTGGCCACTGGACCAGAAGAGAGGGAACCTGTTACTTGTGCCATCCCCGCCACCTCTTCTGATTAGTAGGCCTGTCATTACTTGGCGCAGTACACACATAACATCAGAAATGGTTCCAGGAATAACACACGGAGTAGGAAGTTTGCGGTGCTCTGGTATGGTAGCCACAGATTGCTAATGTGGCCACTGGACCAGGGTCCTGCAAATCTTTTTGTTCAACTCTCTGACTGCATGCATGTGATCAAAGTATTCATAGGTCCCTCAATAGCAAAACCCTTCACAATAAATTTGTTGTGTTGGCCAAGCTAGAACTTAATTTCTGCATCATCTTTATCATTCCAAAGACATACTGATAGGGAATTTAGATTGTGAGCCCCATCGGGGAGAGTGATGATAATGTGTGCAAACTGTAAAGCGCTGTGGAATGTTAGCACTATATAAAAATAAAAGATTATTATAGATTATCATGACCATAACAGGGCCATTTGTGAAATTGATGATACCTGCACAAACATAATTAACTCAGTGAATCCAAGCCCATTGGGTAAGAAAATACATGATGATAGAAGAATATACAATAAGATACCACCTAAGGGTATGTGCCCACGATGCGGAATAGCAGTGGTTTGGAAGCAGCTCACCTGCACTGTGTCCAAAACACTGCATGACCACTGTGGAGATTTGACACTGCGTGAACTCACCGGCAGCGCAGGTTTATGAGCTGCAGCATGTCAATTATCTCCAGCGGACACCCTAGTCTTCGCTGCATAGTCTCCCCCATAGCCATTCATTACATGCAAGAAATCCGCATGGTTCAGCGAAAACAGCAGATTTACCTGCATGACTAGAAAGCAGCGTTTTGAATGTAGTGAAAATATGCTGCGTTCACAACACTGCAATATCCTAATCGTGGGCACATAGCCTTACAGTTGGCAAAGGGGCTGCATGAAAATAGGAACTAAACAAGTAAAACATGGTATTAATACATAATGTCAAGTTAATGTGACAGTGTAGATACAACAAGCAAGATCTACAGGTACCTATGACACATGCATTCGTGTGGCTTGAAAAATATTTGCAACTGGAAGGGCCTTGTGACTGGTTAATGTTTATGGATAAAATCCCATTTTTCAGAAGCAAAGCACAAGACTCCATATGAAAATATGGATAGAGATCAGTAGAATAAAAAAGATTTATTTTGGTAAATTCAAGAATAGTAGCCATGTCAGATTAGATGTATAATTATAATATTAATGCATATTTTAATATAATTATACATCCAATCTGACATGGCTTTTCAAAGTAAGTACTGATCCTGATCACTTCCAATAGATTTATTTAATAATTGGATCATGAAATCTGGTGACAGATTTACTTCCTAGACTGGCATAAGTAATTTTTTTGCTGGTATTTACTAGGCTGTGTGGAACCTTATCATAAGAATAGTTTTACACTTGTTCTCCCGCAACAGCACGAATACTCGTATCGGTTACTAGCAGGCCTAGCCTTGGTTACATCTTCTGGACCTCTGGATCAGTTCAGGTCCCTATCATGTGATTGCTGTAATAAACATGTATGATGCGAATAGAAAAATATGGCTGCTTCAAAAATAAAAATCGTCTTTAGAGTATGTGCACATGGTTAGCTTTTGCTGGTACTGTAACACGCAGCTTATTTTCTGCTCGATAAAAAATGCACCAAAAACCACTGCAAAAATACAGTCTTTGAACATAGTCAAATAAAGTAGTGACTTGTCATTATAATACGTGATCCCTTCCTAGGTGGCTCTGTGCAGTGTTGATCTGTGCACTTCTTACAGTAACACTATTTTATGATCACTGCATCTTCTTCACTGTTTCCATCCACTGAGCAGAACATTTTTTAGAAGGGGACAACGGGCTATACAAGTTCTATACTGCGTTGTGTTGTTCATTTTCATAAGAATGAAAATAATTAGTTTCACAATGTGTTCGGTATTATACTCCATATCAATGCTATCTATATATTTTGAAAATCTTTACTAAAAACAGGTTAAACATAAATCAGCACTGCAGCCCCTCTATTTTCTCATTCTCAGAATGAGGTCACTTCTAAAGTGATGGCTGTTGCTAGTGCCAAACCATCATTTAATTTGATGGGAATAACCTTCAAAGAAGAATGTCAACCAAAAATGGAAAATTCTTGTCACCTAAACCATTAAGTGATGTTGGGAAAGATTAGAATTTTATAAGAATATGTTTTCTTTAATATATCATTTTCAGGCGCAAATCTCTAATTGATGAAGAACTGGCTCAGATTTGTAAAAAGAGAATCAGGTAAGTCATATGTAATAAGCTGACCGGTCTTGTCGACTCTCGCCGCAAACACTGGTGCTCCCTTCTTATGATACCTTACATAGTAACATAGTAACATAGTTATTAAGGTTGAAGGGAGACTTTAAGTCCATCTAGTTCAACCCATATCCTATCCTAACTTGCCCTAACATGTTGATCCAGAGGAAGGCAAAAAAAACCCATGTGGCAACAGTAAGCTTCACATTGGGGAAAAAAATTCCTTCCCGACTCCACATACGGCAA
This sequence comes from Dendrobates tinctorius, assembly GCF_039654945.1. Lineage (NCBI taxonomy): Eukaryota > Metazoa > Chordata > Amphibia > Anura > Dendrobatidae > Dendrobates > Dendrobates tinctorius. Next base: position 2,083,460 of record NW_027361975.1, on the reverse strand, counting down.
TCAGACTAGCTCCCTGGATCAACGCAATATTAAGGAGACTAGTGTATATACCCTGTAATATTATACTTTTCAAGAAAGGCATCCATTCCCTTCTTAAATTTTAGTAGTGAATCACTCATTACAACATCATATGGCAGAGAGTTCCATAGTCTCACTGCTCTTACAGTAAAGAAACCGCGTCTGTGAGTATGCTTAAACCTTCTTTCCTCCAGACGTAGAGGATGCCCCCTTGTCCCCGTCACAGGTCTAAGAGTAAAAAGATCATTAGAAAGGTCTTTGTATTGTCCCCACATATATTTATACATTGTAATAAGATCACCCCTAAGCCTTCGATTCTCCAAACTAAATAACCCCAAATGTAATAACCTGTCTTGGTATTGCAGACCCCCTAGTTCCCTAATAACCTTGGTCGCTCTTCTCTGCACCCGCTCCAGTTCAGCTATGTCTTTCTTATACACCGGAGACCAGAACTGTACACAGTATGTACATGTATGAGAAAATGCAAGCAGAGCAAATGTGTTAGACCATACAAGAAAAGAACACAAGAATAATGTGCACACCTTAATATGTTAGGAAGTAAAGAAACAATTCATTGAATATATACTGTACATTAAAGTCCACTCTTAAGAGCAGTACAAATTCACATGCCAAGGCACCATTGAAAATGTCACTGCCACCTGCTATAACCACTTTTTTCATTTTTGTAATTTTCTTAGCCATATGTCTTTATTTTTGGTCAAGAGAGCAATATGAGGGCTTATGTTTGGCAGATTAAATTGTAGTTTGACTAACACCATTCATTTTACCATATAATGTACAGTAAGGATATGTGCAACGTCTCTGCTTCTCTAGGAATTTGTTGGCAGCAAAAACGCAATGGAAAATACGTGTGTTTTTGGCATACGTTTTTTATGCGTTTTTGTACAGCAATTAATGCCTTTTGGAGCAAAATAAATATATTTGAAAAAAAATTTTTTAATGTAATTTTCTTGTTCAACCCCTTCTTTTGCATGGTTATTGGCCCCTTCCCAGACTAAAACCATCAGCTGTCAGCCGCCTCAGAAATGACGCATCAATAAGATGCGCCAAATGGGGTAATAAGGTTGGGGGAGTTCATGTCAGCCTTGTATTGGCAGCTGACATGAAGCTCAGTGGTTAGTAATGGAGAGGGATTTGTAAGACGCCCCCATCATTAACCCCATATTCAAATTTGTAAATAAAAAAACACCCAGAATAAAGTCCTTTATTTGAAATAAATGACCACAAAGTTTAACACATTTATCTAAAAATAAAAAGCACATTTTACTCCCCTTAACACCTAACCCCTGATACCCTTGTCCCCGGTAAAAAAAAAAAACATAATACTCACCTGTCCAAACAAAATAGATAATCCATAATGTCCCACGACGATTCTGATGACTTTGAGAGCAGGTATTTCAGCAGACGCTGATGTGACTGATCTCAAGGACAGCAGGCTCACACTGACACAGCTGATGAACCACGATGAACTTGTTGACGGTGCTTCTTTGTGAGAACTTTCTTGTGCAGCGGTGGTGCCGTGAGATCACTGGGGCTCATCAGCTGATAAACTCCGGTGAACTTTCTCGCCACAGCTCAGCGCTACACACTGCAGGAGCGATTAAACGTCGCATCAGCTAATGTGACTACTCTAAAGGTGATCCGAATCGTCATGGGACAGTATGCATTACGACAAATAGGTGAGGGTTATGGTGGTTTATTATTTTTTATCTTTTACATGTGACAAGGGCATCGGGGAGTAAGCATTAAGTTGAATATTGGTGTTTTTCTATTTTTTTATAGGGGACAAGGGCTTGAGAGATTAGATGTTAAGTTGAGTATAACTGTTTTTTTTTTATTTTTATTTCAATATTTATTTTAACTTTTTTTTTCACTTTGAGCACAAGCTCTGGCTGATGACTATGCCAATTAGCAGTGCCTGCTCTCTCTGTTATCAACAGGTGTAGGTTGATAGAAGTAGTATTCCCTCATCGGTCCACGCCTATATAGGACGATAGGAACCAAACATGTGATTGATGAAATAAGTGAAATATGAATAGCATAATGGCTTTTGTAATCTAGAAAAACATATGAGATACTTAGTGTGTGCTACCATTTTCTAATTTAATATGTAAGTTGTCTTTTGGTATGCACCTATTCAGACTAGTTCTAGATGTGCCGTCAGTTTTTTCTATTACTTGTATACTAGTTTTCTGACTGAGCACTCCGCCCTTCATCAAGTGGTGATTTTAATCGCATTCAATCACATGTTTGGTTCCTATCGTCCTATATATACAGGCTTTATCATGTTACTAGCCAGAGGTCAGTTCACACCAGGCAGTCAGTATAGGGACCCATTCAATCTGAGATCACCTTGTCGCTGGTGAATGGGCTCACATCTTTTGGCCAAATTTTGTGCTAAGTATCTCATATGTTTTTCTAGATTACAAAAGCCATTATGCTATTCATATTTCACTTATTTCATATTTGATATGCCTTAAAAAAAAGCCATTATGAAATGTATTACTAAAGCCATTTTGCTTATCGTATTTCATATTTGGTGTGCTACCATTTTCTAATTTAATATGTAAGTTGTCTTTTGGTATGCACCTATTCAGACTAGTTCTAGATGTGCCGTCAGTTTTTTCTATCACGCTGACATCTGACCCCACAGCTCTCTGAATGGCGGTAACAATCTTGCAATAAGAGGGGATCAAAATATTGTATCGACCCCAAAATGGTACCAATAAAACCTTCAACTCGTGGCACAAAAATAAAGCCATCAACGAGCCTCAGATCCAAAAAAAATAGAAATGCGACGGGTGTCAGAAAATGGCGACAAACCCCCAAACTTGTTTTTCATGTAAATTTCGGAATTTTTTTCACCACTTAAATAAAAAATAAATTATACATGTACTGACCTGGAGAATTATTCTGCCAGTTATATTTTACCATATAGTGAACATGGTAAGTAAAAAAAAAAAACCCAGTGAAATTTTTTGTAATTTCAACGCACAACAGTCATGGTCTCTCTTCTGGCCCGTCAGGAAATATAATTGCCCACCCCTGTTCTATCACCCGAAATCATCTGTTGGGGGGAGAGTGGGGAGCCACAATAAACTTTAAAGAGGTTGTCCACTACTTTTTCATTGATAAGGATAGGTGTCCTTAGAATAGGTCATCAATGTCTCATCGGTTGGGGTCTGACACTTAGCAACCCCATCGATCAGCTGCAGAGCTGGCTTCCTCTTGTAGTGGCCGCGGCAGGGTACTGCACATCCACCTTCTATTGATTTGTATAGGAGGTGGATGGGTAGTTCCCAGCCGCGGCCACTATCAGAAGACTGGCAGCTCCGCAAGTGGGCATGTTTTTAAAGGGACCAAAAGTAATTGGACAATTGACTTCAAGGCTTTTTCATGGACAGGTGTGGGCAATCCCTTTGTTATGTCATTCTCAATTAAGCAGATAAAAGGCCTGGAGTTGATTTGAGGTGTGGTGCTTGCATTTGGAAGGTTTTGCTGTGAAGGAAACATGTGATCAAAGGAGCTCTCCATGCAGGTGAAACAAGCCATCCTTAAGCTGCAAAAACAGAAAAAACCCATCCGAGAAATTGCTACAACATTAGGAGTGGCAAAATCTACAGTTTGGTACATCCTGAGAAAGAAAGAAAGCACTGGTGAACTCATCAATGCAAAAAGACCTGGGCGCCCACGGAAGACAACAGTGGTGGATGATCGCAGAATAATCTCCATGGTGAAGAGAAACCCCTTCACAACAGCCAACCAAGTGAACAACACTCTCCAGTAGGTAGGCGTATCAATATCCAAATCTACCATAAAGAGAAGACTGCATGAAAGTAAATACAGAGGGTTCACTGCATAGTGCAAGCCACTCATAAGCATCAAGAATCAAAAGGCTAGACTGGACTTTGCTAAAAAAAATCTAAAAAAGCCAGCACAGTTCTAGAAGAACATTCTTTGGACAGATGAAACCAAGATCAACCTCTACCAGAATGATGGAAAGAGAAAAGTATGGCGAAGGCGTGGTACAGCTCATGATCCAAAGCATACCACATCATCTGTAAAACATGGCAGAGGCAGTGTGATAGTGTGACGGACTCAGCTTCTGCTGAGCCGATTTTTTGAGTGGACTATCTGGGTCGTGGCACCCACCCACCGAGGGCAAGCTGACTTTGTGAGGAACCACCCCCTATACAGGGAGTGTCAGGGGCAAGACCAAGGGGGTGAGCCACCACAACTGCTGGGACCAGACGGCCGGCTCAGGGGGACACTAGTGAGTGTCTAACAACAGGAACGAGCAGGATGCAAAACATAAAGCGAGGTCACTGGGTTTCTTCAATAAACGTGGTTTCAAGCTTTAATCAGGTGCAAGGCATAAACAGTGAAACACAGCAAAGTGCGTGCAGGGGCACGCCAAATGTTCAAGGCATAACACATGCTAGAAAACATACCAGGGTCCAAGGCAGGGCACGTGCTAGGAGACACACCAGGGTTTGAAGGCAGGAGGCCTGCTAGGAGACACGCCAGAGTTCAAGAGAGGATGCGTGCTAGGAGACACGCCAGAGTTCAAGAGAGGATGCGTCCTAGGGGACACGCCAGATTTCAAGGCAGGGTGCGTGCTAGAAGACATGCCAGGGTCCAAGGCAGGGTGCGATGGCATCAGACTCCGGACTACTGGCAACGACCGACAGGATCCAGGCATCAGGCTGCGGAAATCAGCTCCGGACATCAGCCGCAGTCATCTGGTTCCGGACCTCTGGCAGCAGTCGGCAGGTTTCGGGAATCCGGCTGGCAAGCCAGGGTTCAAGGCAGGGTGCGTGCTAGGAGCCACGCCAGCGTTCGAGGCAGGGTGCGTGCTAGGAGCCACGCTAGGGTTCGAGGCAGGGTGCATGCTAGGAGCTACGCCAGGGTTCGAGGCAGGGTGCATGCTAGGAGTCACGCCAGGGTTCAAGGCAGGGTGCGTGCTAGAAGACACGCCCGGGTCCTAGGCAGGGTGCGATGGCATCGGACTCCGGACTACTGGCAACGACTGACAGGATCCAGGCATCAGGCTGCGGAAATCAGCTCCGGACATCAGGCCGCAGTCATCTGGTTCCGGACCTCTGGCAGCGGTCGGCAGGTTTTGGGAATCCGGCAGGCAAGCCAAGGTTCAAGGCAGGGTGCGTGCTAGGAGCCACGCCAGGGTTCCAGGCAGGGTGCGTGCTAGGAGCCACGCCAGGGTTCGAGGCAGGGTGCTTGCTAGGAGCCACGCCAGGGATCATGGCATGGTGCGTGCTAGGAGCCACGCCAGGGTTCAAGGCAGGGTGCGTGCTAGGAGCCACGCCAGGGTTCAAGGCAGGGTGAGGGCTAGGAGCCACGCCAGGGTTCAAGGCAGGAGACACGCCTCACTGGCCAGTGCACACGGCTGAGACACAAGCAAGCGGCCCGACTAAGGCACAGGAAGCGAGCTAGGAAACCAGTGGGGTAACAAGGAAAGACAAGGACATGGCAAGCAGCGGAAACCTAGGCAGAAGCATAGAGCCGGGTACAGACAATACAGGAAAGGAGAGTGTGCCAGGAGGCACAACAGAGCAAGGCAGAATACAGAGCTAGCAGCAGAGCGTAGGCCGAAGCCCAGAGCCGGGTCAAGGAAGAACCTTGAGACTAGCCTGGAAATGTGCTTGAGAAGCACCATAGGTCAGAGCAGGAATGGTGCGTGTGCCAGGAGGCACAACAGAGCACCAAGCAGAGCAAAGGCAAGACATGGCAAAGCAGGCAAAGGCAGAGAACACAGGAAGGACTACAAGTCAAAGCATGACAGAGACAAAACATGGCACAAAGGACAACACAAGACATGGCACAGGACAAGAGACAGAATACAAGCACAGATCGTGTGCAGAGACGCACGAAAGGCAGAGTGCAGGGGCACAGAATATGGGGAGCGATCGAGCAGACCAAGCAGCCATGCAGGGAAGCAACATGGTACTCAGGCCCTGACCATAGGAAGGGGTGGTCTGATATAGGGCATTAGCACCTGCACTTCCGGGTCAGGACCAGGAGGGGACTTCCGGTTCAGTTCCTCAAGGATCATAGAGGGCATTGCTAGATCAGACTGGGCTGGACCATAGAGAAGGTCACATGATCAGGGGCTCCAGAACCACTGAGAGGTTAGCTGGTTCAGACAGTGCTGGAACATAGGAAAAATCACATGATCAGGGGCTCCAGAAGCACAGAGAGGACTGCTGCATCAGACAGTGCTGGAAAGGTCACATGATCAGGGTCTTCAGGAACACAGAGGATTGCCGCAGGCAGAGCAGAGACAGCTGGTCACACAGCCACGGCATGCAGCCACGAGGTGAGGTGCGCATGCACACTGCTCCAGGCATCTTGCAGCACAACAGTCACTAGGTGCATGTGCACACTGCTCCAGGGATCTTGCAGCATAAGACATGAGAGACCTCCAGGGCGCTCGCAGGGACCCGGCACTGGGGGCAAAGCGGCATGACAGGCATGGCAGGCGTGACAGATGGCTTGGGCATGCATGGCTGCCAGTGGCACTGGGTCACTAGTGTATATAGATGATGTGACACGACAGAAGCTGCCGAATGAATTTTGAGGTATTCAGAGCCATACTGTGTGCTCAGATCCAGCCAAATGCAGCCAAACTGATTGGTCGTCGTTTCATACTACAGATGGACAATGACCCAAAACATAAAGCCAAAGCAACCCAGGAGTTTATTAAAGCAAAGAAGTGGAATATTCTTGAATGGCCAAGTCAGTCACCTGATCTCAAAACAATTGAGCATGCATTTCACTTGTTAAAGACTAAACTTCAGACAGAAAGGCCCACAAACAAACAGCAACTGAAAACCACGGCAGTGAAGGTCTGGCAGAGCATCAAAAAGGAGGAAACACAGCGTCTGGTGATGTCCATGAGTTCAAGACTTCAGGCAGTCATTGCCAACAAAGGGTTTTCAACCAAGTACTAGAAATTAACATTTTATTTACAATTATTTAATCTGTCCAATTACTTTTGGTCCCTTTAAAAACAGGGTGGCACATGTTAAGGAGCTGAAATTCCTAAACCCTTCATCCAGTTTTAATGTGGATACCCTCAAATGAAAGCTGAAAGTCTGAACTTCAACTGCATCTGAATTGTTTAAAATTCATTGTGGTAATGTCTAGAACCAAAATTAGAAAAATGTTGTCTCTGTCCAAATATATATGGACCTAACTGTATGCCTTTGAAGTGTGGAAGGAATCCAAAGTACCCAGAGGAAACACAAACCTGGAGAAAACTCATTGCAGATAGTGCTACTAGGCAACATTGCTAACCACTAAGTCACTGTAACCACTAAGTCACTGTCCTGCGCTTTTTTTTTTTTTTGCAAATTGACAATACGTCTGCCCAGGGCACTACATATACCTCTGCCGATGATTACCAGGCAAGAGAACATGGCTGACCATACAAACATATGCTTTCTATAGGTAGGCTTCTAGTCTGTGGTGATTTTAGTATTGGAGCTGTATTGTTCTCAATTGTGTGTCCATTTAGCTCAGTCCGTAGGCATATGAACAATTATCTTTATGCATCAGCGCCAGAGTTTTAGCTGTAAGTATGAGCATGTGGTTTAATACTCATCGATATAACAACTATGTCTAGACCCGTATTTCTTCTAGAAAACAAAAGAAGTATTAAATCTATGGCAAAGAAAACGCAGTGCGATTTCAGTTAACAACTAATCAGATTTTAGATATCAATGAAAATAAAATAAGCCATCCTAACTCCTTCACTTTCTTTTTCACTATTTGTCACCCATTATGTAATTGAAGCCCTATACACATTTGATTTAAGTTGATGAAAATAAATGATTTTAACCAAAATTCATGTTTGTTAACACACACAATTCAATTGGTGACCCACCCTAATCACATGTCAAGACTAGCTGTATTCTGAAGAAAAAGAGTTCCTGGGAACTGTCTCTCAACTGACAGAGAAGTTATATTGTAAGAGCACATGCTGGTAAGCTGCTTGAAAAAGGCTATGAGAGAAAAAGAAAAAAGACTTTCCTTTTACTAAGTCAGCTGAGGAGAAAATGTACAGTGGGGAAAATAAGTATACTGTTCAAAAAAATAAAGGGAACACTAAACAATACAATGTATTGTTTAGTGTTCCCTTTATTTTTTTGAGCAGTATATTTAATACACTGCCAATTTTATGCCGCCATGTAGAGGACGCCCAGGCGTGTAGGCGTCCTCTACATGGCGGCATACACCGCGCACTGAAGGGGCCGTCGGCTGCAGCGCAATACTACTAGCGGCTCAGGTCGCAATACCACAGCGCTTTATTACCTTTGTGCATTTATAACCAGCATCCAGAAAATCTCTTATGAAGGTCCGCTATTGGACCGAAAACGTTTAGCAAATATTTATCTGGATGCCATTAAACAGAGAGATCATTTTTTCACCATTTTATGAGTGCCAAGTTTTTATATTGTTTACTGAGTGGGCTGGAGACCCTACTTGTGCACCTTCTACGAACTAATCAATATTTGAGTGCCTTGTTGTTTCTACTATTTAGTCTATAATTTTAAGGGTAGGTTAATTGCAGCATTGAGAGATAGTACATCAAAAATAAAATCCAAAGAATCACATCGCATAAATTATAAACATTTATTTGCATTTTTCAGTGAGAAATAAATATTTGATCCCTCTGGCAAACAAGACTTAATACTTGGTTTGGTGGCAAAACCCTCGTTGGCAAGCACAGCAGTCATACATTGTAGTTGATGACGAGGTTTACACGCATGTCAGGAGGAATTAAATCATTAAGATTTTGAGGCTGTTGCTTGGCAACTCGGAGCTTCAACTCCCTCCATAAGTTTTCTATGGGATTAAGGTCTGGAGACTGGCTAGGCCACTCCATGACCTTAATGTGCTTATTTTTGAGCCACTCCTTTGTAGCCTTGGCTGTATGTTTTGGGTCATTGTCTTGCTGGAAAACCTACGACCCATTTTTAATGTCCTGTCGGAAGGAAGGAGGTTGTCACTCAGGATTTTACAGTACATGGCTCCATTCATTCTACGATTGATGCGGTGAAGTAGTTGTGGCGCACCTGAGGGTTCAGTTGCCACAGAGGTACTGCACCTCCTCCTGAGGTGTGGTACCCCACCATCCAACACCTGCACCCATCATCACAAAGTAGTGTAGCAAAGCCACATTGCGGCTCCCTGCTTGGAGTGTAGCAGAGCACCTTTGGTGGCTCCCTGCTTGGAACACGAAACGTGCTGGGAGGCGGGAGGAGTTAGAATACATAAAAGAGCGAGAAGGTTTAGGATGTCAGTCAGTCAGTCAGTGAGTCAGTGAGTAGAGTTCAGAGTGGAGTGGAGAGTGAGAAGATCCCTGAAAGAGGGATGGAGGAAGGAAGTGCTGCAGCAGATCTCAGTGACCTGGGTCTGCTGGCACGGGAAAGGAGAGAAAGAAAGAGACATTGAAAGAAAACCTTCTTCATAAGAAGGAAAGACTAGTACGGAACGTAGGAGTAAAAGAGAACAGAGGACGTGGGTTAGAAGAGAACCCTGCCTAGAAGTTCTAAGCGCAAGGCCGGGGCCCGGTCCCAGAAGTTGTAAGGATACTAATGGTCCTACAGCAGACACCGTAGGACTAGTGGGCTGTAAATGCACTACTCCCATCTAAGACTTGGGGGCACAACAGCAGCATTGATAGTGAGCCGGGACTTAGGAGCAAGGAGTCCCCGAAGCAGGCTACAGCTGTCTGCTGTACAAGTAGAGTTCTTGGGAACATCCGACAGGAGGAACTCCAGTGTAACTCAGTACTGGGAGTACTTCACTCAAAGGTGCTATAGAGGAGACGTTCAGAAAGGCACATGTTGGCGGAGTGTTGGAAGGGAGCACTCCATCTTGCCTGGAGGTTGACTGAGTCCCTGACCCAGAGGACACGGCACTGAGGCAGGCACCTGTGTGTACTACAGACTGTGAGTAAAGCTTTGGAACTACAAGCCCTGGTGTCCTCCACTCATTCCGGCGACAACACCCTCAGCACTTCTACATTTCTGCACCATCCACGTCTCCCAATTATCATCTCCATTTACACTGCCCTGAGACTACAGCTCTACCTGTGGGGAGCTTTAACATCTTTGCTGCACCTCACCACCAGTCCCAGAGGATCTGCATGCAACGTCGGCTTAACAACTCAATTGCCAAACACCACAGGTGGCGCCATGAACTATTCATTCATTTAGCTACATTCCACCATTCAATCTCCCTATTACTTGGGTGCCCAGGGCCACGGACCGGGTCATTGCTGCTGTGACACATCCCGCTGATACCGGCCCGGTACCGAGTATGCCACAGCCCTGGGAGGGCGACCCATAGTCCTGTGGCCTTATCAGAGAAACACCCCCAAAACATAATGTTTCAGCTTCCTACCACCATGCTTGACAGTGGGGACGGTGTTCTTTGGGTCATAGGCAGCATTTGTCTTCCTCCAAACACAGCGAGTTGAGTTAATGCCAAATACCTCAATTTTTGTCTCATCTGACCACAGCACCTTCTAATCACTCACAGAATCATCCAGGTTTTCATTGGCAAACTTTAGATGGGCTTGTACATGTGCCTTCTTGAGCAGGGGGAATTTTGGGCACTGCAGGATTTTAAACCTTTGTGGCGTAATGTGTTACCAATGGTTTTCTTGGTGACTGTGGTCCCAGCTGCCTTGAGATCATTAACAAGTTCCCCCCATGTAGTTTTAGACTGATCTCTCACCTTCCTCATGATCAAGGATACCCCACGAGGTGAGATTTTGCATGGTGCTCCAGATCCATGCCGATTGACAGTCATTTTGTATTTCATCCTTTTTCTTACTATTGCACCAACAGTTGTCTCCTTCTCAACCATCATCTTACTTATGGTTTTGTAGCCCATTCCAGCTTTGCACAGGTCTATGATCTTGTCCCTGACATCCTTATAAAACTCTTTGATCTTGCTCATGTTGTAGAGGTCAGAGTCTGACTGATGAATTGAGTCTGTGGACAGGAGTCTTTTATAAAGGTGACTATGTGAGACAGCTGTCTTTAATGCAGGTAGCGAGTTGAGTCTGTAAAAGCCAGAACTCTTTAATGGTTGGTAGGGGATCAAATACTCATTTCTCACTGCAAAATGCAAGTAAATTTATATAATTTATACAATGTGATATTCTGGATTTTATTTTTGATATTCTATCTCTCAATGTTAAAATTAACCTACCCTTAAAATTATAGACTGTTCATATCTTTGTCAGTGGGCAAACTTACAAAACAGCAAGGGAACAAATACTTATTTCCCCCACTGTGGATTGTTTGCTCATCTCCCAAAGTCTCTGAGCTTGCATAGAGTGTGAATGTACGGAGCGAGTACCGTGACCATATGGACTAGAATGAATGCCTGACTGCTTCGTCATTACGATCTTTTGGTACATGATTGTTCATTAAAAGATTGTTCGACTAGCAATATACTTTAATCTAACATGGGGGCCTTAATGAGAAACTGTATTTTCTGCAGGAAAGCCACACCACAGGAGCTCTTAATGTGCGAATATGATGACTGCGGGAAGATCTTTTCAAAGAGACAATACCTGAATGTGAGTGCAATAGACAGGCAGTCTATTGTAAGGGTAGAAGAGTTTGTTTACAGCAGAGCTAGTAATGTGAACCAATCAGGAGATAAGGGTCACTAAACTAATTACATCTTTCTTCTGTATCATTTCCAAACTTAGCACCAACCCAATGGGCTTTCTAGATGTCAGCTTAGCGCTGCTAAAAGTGAGGCCTTGAACAGACGTTAATTCAGGTCCATGAGAAGGGATGTAGGCAGACAATAATGTGGAGAACTTGCAGCCTCATTCAAAGTTGATTTCCTTAGTGATGGAATATCTTTTTGTGTCGGGGAAGTAATATTTGATCTTCTCTTTTACTGTCCTACCCAGTAATGTAATTAGTTAGATGACCCTGAAGCTTCTGACAGGTTCTTTGTACCATCTCTGAGATGTATAAAAAAAACTTTCCTCCTCAATAAATAATTTTTGCATGTCAACTTGTTAAATGGATATTCCCAAAATGAAAGGTATTCCCTCCCTATCCATAGAGTGGGCTAAATATTACTGATCACTGGGGTCCGACCGCTAGGACTACCAACAATCTGAACATCAGGGCTCTGTTTCACCGTCTTCATTGTATGTGCATGCTCGTACTTACAGTCATATGTAAAAGATTGGGCACCCCTATTAATGTTAACCTTTTTTCTTTATAACAGTTTTGGTTTTTGCAACAGCTATTTCAGTTTCATATATCTAATAACTGATGGACTCAGTTATATTTCTGGATTCAAATGAGGTTTATTGTACTAACAGAAAATGTGCAATCTGCATTTTAACAAAATTTGACCGGTGCAAACGTATGAGCACCTCAACATAAAAGTGACATTAATATTTCGTAGATCCTCCTTTTGCAAAAATAGCAGCCTCTAGTCGCTTCCTGTAGCTATTAATGAGTTCCTGGATCCTGGATGAAGGTATTTGTGACCATTCCTGTTTACAAAACAATTCCAGTTCAGTTAGGTTTGATGGTCCCCGAGCACGGACAGCCCGCTTCAAATCATCCCACAGATGTTCAATGATATTCAGGTCTGGGGACTGGGATGGCCATTCCAGAACATTGTAATTGTTCCTCTGCATGAATGCCTGAGTAGATTTGGAGCGGTGTTTTGGATCATTGTCTTGCTGAAATATCCATCCCCTGCGTAACTTCAACTTCGTCACTGATTCTTGCACATTATTGTCAAGAATCTGCTGATACTGAGTTGAATCCATGCGACCCTCAACTTTAACAAGATTCCCGGTGACGGCATTGGCCACACAGCCCCAAAGCATGATGGAACCAAATTTTACTGTGGGTAGCAAGTGTTTTTCTTGGAATGCTGTGTTTTTTAGCCTCCATGCATAACGCCTTTTTGTATGACCAAACAACTCAATCTTTGTTTCATCAGTCCACAGGACCTTCTTCCAAAATGTAACTGGCTTGTCCAAATGTGCTTTTTCATACCTCAGGCGACTGTTTGTGGCGTGCTTGCAGAAACGGCTTCTTTCGCATCACTCTCCCATACAGCTTCTCCTTGTGCAAAGTGCGCTGTATGGTTGACCGATGCACAGTGACACCATCTGCAGAAAGATGATGCTGCAGGTCTTTGGAGGTGGTCTGTGGATTGTCCTTGACTGTTCTCACCATTCTTCTTCTCTGCCTTTCTGATATTTTTTTTGGCCTGCCACTTCTGGGCTTAACAAGAACTGTACCTGTGTTCTTCCATTTCCTTACTATGTTCCTCACAGTGGAAACTGACAGGTTAAATCTCCGAGACAACTTTTTGTATCCTTCCCCTGAAAAGCTATGTTGAATAATCTTTGTTTTCAGATCATTTGAGAGTTGTTTTGAGGAGCCCATGATGCCACTCTTCATAGGAGAATCAAATAGGAGAACTACTTGCAAGTGGCCACCTTAAATACCTTTTCTCATGATTTGATACACCTGACTATGAAGTTCAAAGCTCAATGAGGTTACAAAACCAATTTAGTGCTTCAGGAAGTCAGTAAAAAGAAGTTAGGAGTGTTCAAATCAAGAAAATAAGGGTGCCCATACTTTTACACCGGTCAAAGTTTGTTTAAATGCAGATTGCACATTTTCTGTTAGTACAATAAACCTCATTTGAATCCAGAAATATAACTGAGTCTATCAGTTATTAGATATATGAAACTGAAATAGCTGTTGCAAAAACCAAAATTGTTATAAAGAAAAAAGGTTAACATTAATAGGGGTGCCCAAACTTTTACATATGACTGTATCTCCAATCATTGTCTATGTGGCTGTTGGAAAAATTAACTCTGTACTCTTTAGATAGGGGATAACTAGTTTTTTGGCGGGTGTAACCCTTTATGTCTTCTGTTTAGCTATTTCATCTTTTTTAATTCTTTTTTTCTTCTTCTGAAAGCTAGGTAAGAAAACATATCACTCCCATTGCTGCTAAGATGTTAAATTCTGAAGTCTGAAAAAGAAGGTGGCAGCCCCTTAGCCCTTCTTGACACATGCTGGACATGAACTGCCCTGCTGACAAAAATTTCCTGCCAATCACCATACATGTACTGCGCAGTAGGAAGTTGTCACCATGTCTAATCATATGGTGACCAAATGAAGATAGATATTGTCAGCAGGCCATCACTACTCCACACCCATGGGAGGAGATTTGCTCCGCCTCACACCCATAAGATGGTGGATAGTGTTGATTGGTGCTGTTCTGGACAGACAACACCTGCAAAATGGGGGGGGGGGGGGGTGTTGGTGAATGGCTTTGATTAGTCAAATTGTTTTACTGACCATCTGGAACCAAAGTGGTATAAGTAAAATAACGATCACTGCTCTGCATGTCTTATTCCCATCTGGAACGGCATGCAGAGCAGTTAAATAATGATTCAATGGCCCTTTGTCTTTTGAAAATTGGTAACCAGGGGCTCTCCTGCTCATTTTGTGGGGTCACACTGTGAAGTGTAGTCAATTAACAACTGTGCTGTGATTAGCAGCTTCATCTTCTGATCCCTGAACTTAATCCCCAAAGTTCACTGTCGCTGTTCCGATCACCCTCCTGCAACTGTGCTCAATTTTTGGTTCTGCTATTTTTTGCTAATTTCTATTTGTTCTCTTGTGCCACCTATGTGTTCTCATCCTCTGCCCTTGTGCTCAGTGCATGTTAATATTTTAACACAAAATATATCTTTTTTTTTTCTCCTGTCATTTTTTGCCTTAATTTTTTGTGTATATCCTATGGCTGTTAGCGCTGGTTAGTGACACGCGTAATTAATTGTAATTTCTGCTCAATTTTCAGCGCTGTATTTATTAGGTCTATGCTTGTGAGCATTCTGCAGCTGCTGAACTTTGATCAGTGACATATATTTCCAAAAACCCAAGGCAGCATGTATCAGACTCTAGCTTGCATGATTTTGGCCATGTATGTTGCGGCATTTCAGTGAAAAGCACGCTTTAAAAGCAGCCCGATAGTGACAAGTCTCTCCGTATACACGCACACAGGGAGAGACCTGTCAGTCACTGGTAGCGGGCGGGGAAAAGCTTTCAACTGATCTTTTTCTCTGAAATGCTGCAGCGTATGAGAGTGAAAGTGAAACACAGTGTACCTGGCTGAGAGTATACAGCTAGTGTCTAATACATGCGGCCCATGGATCGGCAGCGTGAATCAGTTGTCAGGTTCTCTTTAGTCGCTAAAAAATGGGTTTTGGAAACTTTTGAAAGGTTGCTTCTAACTTTTTAAGTCTTCTTGACAAAATGAAAGGACATTTGAAAAATGATGCTGATGTAAATTAGACATATTAATTATTTTGTGCGATATGACTATTTTAAAGTTATAAAAATGCCAACTTTGAAAAAAATTGCTCAGTTTTCAAAATGTTCTGCAAATTTCAGATATTTTCTGAAATAAATGGAAAGCATATCAACATAAATATACCTCAATCATAAAGTACAATGTGTCCCCAAAGAACGATTCACTGGGATTTGTGGAAGCATTCCAGATTTATTACCATGTAAGGTGACACGTGTCAGGTTTACAAGCTATTCCTTGGTCTGGAAGGCCAATACTAGCTGCTGTGCAAAAGGGTTAAAGAGGAGCAATGGCAGCCATATTGATTCTCACCCAGCTTTGCACATATAGCTAAAAATTAGCTAAGACAATTTTTTTTTCTTTTATATTTTGGGGGAATGCTCTTTACCGGATAAGATCAAAAACCTTTCTGCATGGGCACTGGTCAT
This sequence comes from Dendrobates tinctorius, assembly GCF_039654945.1. Classification (NCBI taxonomy): domain Eukaryota; kingdom Metazoa; phylum Chordata; class Amphibia; order Anura; family Dendrobatidae; genus Dendrobates; species Dendrobates tinctorius. The sequence goes on along the minus strand of NW_027361975.1, from coordinate 2,067,579 downwards.
GTTCTGTTTTGTTATAAATAGGTGGGCCCTATCCGCATCATAAACCATTAGTTGTGCCTCAGAGATCCATGGTTCAGTGTACAAATGTTGATTTGTGGTTGTTACCTGAATGAAATGCATTGGCTCTGTTGGGGCAATTCTCTTTCTTTTGAAGGAGAAGCACTTGATCAGTTTATGGCCATGCGTTATCCAAAAAATAACTTCTAGCACCTAGATTTCTATATTAAAAATCCCCTTTAGGTATCCTTTTATTCTTTCCATTTACTTTTAGTATCATCAGAAATATCAGCACATGAACCAGCGCACCTTCCGCTGCTCAGTGACGGAGTGTGGGAAGACATTCAACTTTAAAAAGCATCTTAAAGAACATGAGAAAAGACACAGTGGTAAGTTTGAGATACTCCAACATTAGAATGAAGTCAACTGAATCTACGTATTTTGTCAGGATTGGCCCAAAGTCTTGGGCCACTTTCACGCATTCAGTATTTGGTCTAAATTTTAAACCAGTAGTGGGTGAAAAATTCAGAAGTGGTGCACATATTTATATTCTATTTTTCTTCGGATTGTCCCACTCCCAATTTTGACTTGCAAATACTGATTTAAAATATTGACCAAATACTACTGTGAACATGGCTTTAGGGTTCGATCAGTGGTCAGTTTTGCATGTACAAGTTCTATCCGTTTATTTCACGTGTGAGAACTCACATCTATTATAGTCCATGGAACTGTTGAGATATACGAGTATTTACTGAGTAGTCTGCACAAAAACACAGAGACATGTCCGATTTGTCATCTGAGTTACAAATCAATCTTAGAATGGAAGTCTGTTGGTCCCCGAAAAAAATCGAAGAGCTACTCGGATGCCATCAGTGTCCTATTTTCTCGTACGCCAAAAAATGATGTAACATTGGTAGTAAAAACTGACACACACAAAACACAGATGAAAAACTGGCTATTTTTTGTGTATGAGAAAAATCATTGTTAACACTTTTCGATCAGTTTGTGGAATATTATGTTTAGCTGCTTTTGTGTGAAAATTAATATGGCTAGCAGTGACCACTCCATTGAGAGCTGTCATGGAAGCTACACATGTGGTCAAAATTTGTTGGTACCCCTCGTTTAATGACAGAAAAACCCACAATGGTGACATAAATAACTTGAATCTGACAAAAGTAATAATAAATAAAAAAATCTATGACAATGAACAAATCAAAGTCAGACATTGCTTTTCATCCATGCTTCCACAGACTTTAAAAAAAAATAAAACTCATGAAATAGGCCTGGATAGAAATGATGGTACCCCTGAAAATAATGTGACAAAAGGGACATGTTAAGTCAAGGTGTTTCCACTATTTAGCATCACAGGTGTCTACATTCTTGGAATCAGTGAAGTGGGCTTGTATAGAGGGCTACAGATACTCACTGTGCTATTTGGTGACGTGGTGTGTATCACACTCAACATGGACCAGAGGAAGCAAAGGAAAGGCTTGTCTCAGGAGATTAAAAAGAAAATGATAAACAAACGTGTTAAAAGGAAAAAGTTATAAGACCATCTCTAAGCAGCTTGATGTTCCATTCATAATATGAATGGTAACAAAAGAGTCCAGAAAAACTTCTAAACAGATTAAAGGTGAACTTCAAGCTCAAGGAACATCAGTGTCAGATCGCACCATCCGTCGTTGTATGAGCCAAAGTGGACTTCATGGGAGACGACCAAGGAGGACACCATTGTTGAAAAAAAAATCATAAAAAAGCCAGACTGGAATTTGCCAAACTACATGTTGACAAGCCACAAAGCTTCTGGGAGAGTGTCTCATAGGTAGATGAGACAAAAATGCAACCTTTTGGTAAGGTACATCAGCTCTATGTTCACAGACGGAAAATTGAAGCATATCAAGAAAAGAACATTGTCCCTATTGTGAAACATGGAGGAGGCTCTGTTATGTTCTGGGACTGCTTTGCTGCATCTGGCACAGGGTGTCTAGAATCTGTGCAAGATACAGTGAAATCTCAAGACTATCAAGAGATTCTAGAGAGAAATGTGCTGCCCAGTGTCAGAAAGCTTGGTCTCAGTCGCAGGTCATGGGTCTTGCTACAGGATAATGACCCAAACCACAGCTAAAAACACCCAAGAATGGCAAAGAGAAAAACATTGGACTATTCTGAAGTGGCCTTCTTTGATCCCTGACCTAAATCCTATTGAGCATTTTTGGAAAGAGCTGAAACATGCTGTCTGGAAAAGGCAACCTTCAAACATGAGACAACTGGAGCAGTTTGCTTTTGAGGAGTGGGCCAATATACCTGTTGAGAGGTGCAGAAGTCTCTGACAGTTGCAGGAATTGTTTGATTGCCTCAAAAGTTTGTGCAATCAAATATTAGGTTAAGGGTACCATCATTTCTGTCTAGGTCTATTTCATAAGTTTCATTTTTTTATAAATATCTGTGGAAGCATGGTTGAAAAGCATTGTCTGACTTTCATTTGTTCATTTTCATAGATTTTTGATTTATTATTACTTTTATCAGATTCAAATTATTTCTGTCACCATTATGGGTTTTTCTGCCATTAAAACAGGGGTATCAATAATTTTGACCACGTGTGTATATTGTGTGATGTACTAGTGGTGTACTGAGGAATAGATGTGTATCACACAGACAGAAGTCTGCTGCGATCTGAATCCAGGACAGGTTGCTGGATCTTTTAGTCCCACAAACCTGTATTTTTAGTAAAGGGCTGGATTTAGGGTTAACCAGAAGTGATGGGTGGGACTGGTTAACCACACACCTCCCAAGGGGTGTGCTCCTGTAAAGACAGAAAGGTCCTACTTGTTAAGTGTGTGAACCACATGGAGGGACGTCCATGTGTGAGGCTGGAACTGGCTGGAGCTCCTGAAGGTCCAGGAGACATCAAGAGTCTGGACTACGGACAGAAGCCTGGCTTGGAAAACCTGAGGTGCTGTTAGTCAGGTAACCCAGAGCCTGGGGCATGATTTTCTGACGGATTTCAGGCATTTGATCTTTGTATACGGAAGCGGACTGGAATGAACTGTTTGTGGGTTATATATTGTTCACATGCCCTACCAAGCATTATGGAGTGGTTTATGATGCTATAGTAAACGAGTTTGGACTCATTTAAAGAGAATCTGCCCTTGTATAGTTGAACATTGCCGCCAAGCGAGTATACCCCAACCCGCTAGTGATCGCTACATCACAATTAGTTGTCAGACAGATTTTGCAAGCATGTACATCTTAAGAAATGGCTGGATATTTAACTATTTGATTCAAGGGTGTCGTTGTTTTCTAATAGTTTACTATTTTTTTTTTAATCAGACCAGAGGGACTTTATCTGTGAATTCTGCGCGCGTGCATTCCGGAGCAGTAGTAACCTCATCATACACCGACGTATTCACACAGGCGAGAAGCCTCTTCAGTAAGTCATGGCATACTCTGTATGATAGAATATAATTTCATCTAGTCATACTTACACTTCTAAGTTTCACGTACAACAGAATCGGTTTGCTTCTTTATTGCTCCTTATTGAATTTTTCATACCGACTTACATTGTACATGTAGAAAAAAAAATGTATAGCATACAAAATATCACCTGCTTCCCCAATCCAATTACCATCCCTCCGTCTAAAGGTGAAGAAAGGGATCTCCTCTCTCTGTCTACTCTCCACCATTTGAAGGCAGCTATAGCCAATGTTCCCATAGCATTTTAGACTATTTTACCTTTTTTTCTATATAATACATTGCCTCAAATTCTAACATTTTCTATACACCCATTTTTCTTTTGTTGGAGGGGGTTTTGTCATCCATTCTTTCATAACTATTTTCCTAGCACAATATAGTAGCTTTATTGCCACTAGTCTATTAAAAGGAATCTGTCAGCATGTTTTTGCTTTGTAATCTGAAAGCAGCACGATGTAGGGTCAGAGACCCTAATTCAGCAATGTTTCTCTTACTGAACTGTGTGTTGCCATTTCAATAAAATCGGTGTTTTATCAGCGGAAGATTATCATTACAGACTAGGTGTATCATGCCTCCTAGTCTACTGCTCTTAGTGACTCCCCCCCACACAACTGTTTAGCAGCTATCTGTCAATCTACAGTGTACACTATAAGCTGCCAATCGTGGTGTGCACGGGGTTATAAGGGCTCAGAAATCTGAGCACTGCTGGATTTGCAGCAAAGAAAACTGAGATTGTATCAAAATGACTTAAAGCAGTCCAGCAAGCGATACATCACTGGAATTAAGGCCCAAGCCCCTACATCAGGCTTCTCTCAGATTACATAGAAAAATCTGAAGACATATTCACTTTCACATATTTTTTTTTTAACTGATTTTATTGCAGGTTTTATTGCATAACATAACAAGGTTACATCATAGAACATCTTTGCTTCATTGCAGCCATTTGGTAAATTAAAAAAAGTTCATTTTTTTCTCATTAATGTACACTCTGCACACCAATTTTGCAAATTTATTAAAAGAAGAAAAACTGAAATCACATGGTCATAAGTATTCAGACCCTTTGCTCAGACACTCATATTTAAGTCACATGCTGTCCATTTCCTTGTGATCCTCCTTGAGATGGTTCTACTCCTTCATTGGAGTCCAGCTGTGTTTAATTAAACTGATAGGACTTGATTTGTAAAGGCACACACCTGTCTATATAAGACCTCACAGCTCACAGTGCATGTCAGACCAAATGAGAATCATGAGGTCAAAGGAACTGGCCAAGGAGCTCAGAAACAGAATTGTGGCAAGGCACTGATCTGGCCAAGGCTACAAAAGAATTTCTGCAGTACTCAAGGTTCCTAAGAGCACAGTGGCCTCCATAATCCTTTAATGGAAGAAGCCAAACTGAGCAATCGTGGGAAAAGAGCCTTGGTGAGAGAGGTAAAGAAGAACTCCAAGATCACTGTGGCTGAGCTTCAGAGATGCAGTAGGGAGATGGGAGAAAGCGCCACAAAGTCAACTATGACTGCAGCCCTCCACCAGTCAGACCTTTATGGCAGAGTGGCCCGACGGAAGCCTCTCCTCAGTGCCAGACATATGAAAGCATGTATAGAGTTTGTTTAAAAACAAATGAAGGACTCCCAGACTATGAGAAATAAGATTCTTTGGTCTGATGAGACAAAGATAGACCTTTTTGGTGATAATTCTAAGTGGTATGTGTGGAGAAAACCAGGCACTGCTCATCACCTGCCCAATCAATCCCAACCGTGAAACATAGTGGTGGCAGCATCATGCTATGGGGGTGTTTTTCAGCTGCAGGGACAGAACAACTGGTTGCTATTAAAGGAAACATGAATGCGGCCAAGTACAGGGATATCCTGGATGAAAACCTCATCCAGAGTGCTCTGGACCTCAGACTTGGCCAAGGTTCACCTTCCAACAAGACAATGACCCTAAGCACACAGCTAAAATAACAAAGGAGTGGCTTCGGAACAACTCTGTGACCATTCTTGACTGGCCTAGCCAGATCCCTGACCTAAACCCAATTGAGCATCTCTGGAGAGACCTGAAAATTGTTGTCCACCAAAGTTCACCATCCAACCTGACGGAACTGGAGAGGATCTGCAAGGAAGAATGGCAGAGGATCCCCAAATTCAGGTGTTAAAAACTTGTTGCATCATTCCCAAGAAGACTCATGGCTGTTCTAGCTCAAAAGGGTGCTTCTACTCAATACTGAGCAAATGGTCTGAATACTTATGACCATGTGATATTTCAGTATTTCTTTCTAAATACATTTGCAAAAATTTCTACATTTCTGTTTTTTTCAGTCAAGATGGGGTGCAGAGTGTACTTTGAGAAAAAAAATGAACTTGTTTTGAATTTACCAAATGGCTGCAATGAAACAAAGAGTGAAAAATTTAAAGGGGTCTGAATACTTTCCGTATCCAGAAAAAACAAAGCTCATAAATAAGGAGAACTACTGGCAGGTTTACTAGTCCTCTAGTGATAATCTCCTGCTGATAAATCAGTGATTTTATTGAAACTATAACAAGCAGCAGTTGCTCTCAGATTAGGTGCAAAATATGGTCGCCAATTCCCTTTAAGTATTTGTGTAAAGAAATGCATAATGGTATCTTAGCAGTGGGGTAACTAGAGTCTGTTGGTCCCCGGTGCTAGATTTGGACCAGGGAACCCCTCCTAGATAAATATACATTTCTTCCATCCTGGTATATATCTCCCTCATTATTGTGTGCATATATGTGTATATAGAGCTGTGGCAAAAATTAAGAGATCACTGCACAGTTTAATAAAAATCAGCTTCTCTACATGTCTGACAGCCAGTCCATTCCAGTGTCAGTTGAATTCCAACCAAAGTATACCTATTCTACTTAATGTGCATCTGATTAGGTGATCACCTGAACCAAATTATATTTAACAAAGGAAAGTATAAAAAACCCTGTTGTGGTGTTCATAATCCTCTTGCAGTAGGAAAAGCTGGATGGCAAGACAAGTGCTAGTAATATCCCAAAAGTAATAGGAATGAAAAAATAACCTTTAACCATGCCAAAGGAGTTGAAAAGAAAAGTCTTCAGTGAGGAAAAGAAGGGCTCAATTATGGCTTTACTAGTAGAGGGATACAGTGAGAATCATGTTGCCTCCATCCTTAAAATTTCTAAGACGGCAGTCCATTACAACGAGGTCAAGCAGCAGACTTTGGGGACAACAAAGCTACAGACCGTCAGAGGGCGAAAATGACTCCCCACTGACCGGGATGACCGTCATCTTATTCGAATGTCACTCAGCAACCGCAGGATGACATGAAGTGACCTACATAAGGAATGACAAATAGCAGCTGGGGTGAAGTGCACAGCAAGAACAGTTCGTAACAGGTACCTAGAGGCAAGGCTCAAGTCATGTAAAGGTAGAAAAAAGCCTTTCGTCAATGAGAAGCAAAGGAGAGCCAGGCTGAAGTTTGCCAAAGACCATAAGGATTGGACCATAGAGGACTGGAGTAAGGTAATCTTCTCTGATGAGTCTAATTTTCAGCTTTGCCCAACAACTGGTTGTCTAATGGTTAGACAGAGACCTGGAGAGGCGGACAAGCCATAGTGTCTTGTACCCACTGTGAAATTTGGTGGAGGATCGGTGATGATCTAGGAATGCTTCATCAAGGATGGAATTGGGCAGGTTAATCTTTGCGAAGGACAGATGAATCAAGCTGCATACAAGGTTACCCTAGAAAAACAGTTGATTCCTTCTGCTCAGGCAGTGTTCCCCAACACTGATGACTGTTTTTTTTTTCCAGCAGGACAATGCGCCATGCCACACAGCTAGGTCAATCAATGTGTGGATGAAGGACCACCACATCAAATCTGTCATGGTTAGGACATTATAGCTGACCATTTCGTTTTGTTTTGTTTTTTTCCCTCTGAAGGGAAAAAAAAAGTGTGTTATCCTCATGGATCCCATACAAGCTTTGGCTAATCAGGTCAAGCACCTGACCCAAATGTTCCACAAACTTAATGTGGAACAGCGCATGATGGCCCATACCCAGCAACAGTTGGTGGATACTGTGCAGGGGGCTGTCGCTGCAGGGGCTCCTAGTGCTGGGGATAGAGACGTGTCATTGGCATCCCCCGAATCTCCGGTCAAATTGCCAGACCCTTTCTCAGGGGATAAAAGGGAGTTCAGGTCGTTCAGAGAAGGATGCAAGCTTTTTTTTTCTCTGAGGCCCCGCTCCTCCGGGGATGAGTTCCAGAGGGTGGGGGTGGTCATTTCCCTACTTCGGGGGGCTCCACAGGCATGTGCTTTCTCTCTCTTCCTCTGCTCCTGAACGTATGTCTGTGAATTTGTTCTTTGAGGCTCTGGGGCACATCTATGATGAGCCTGATAGAGTGCGTCTGGCAGAGGATATGGTGATGAGTGTGACACAGGGGAGGCACTCTGCTGAATGGTTCTGCTCAGAGTTTAGAGGTTGGACGTCCGAAGTATCATGGAACGACGCCGCCCTGAGGGGGTTGTTCCGCAGGGGCCTGTCTGACCGTCTGCAGGATGCTCTGGCATTACATCCTCCTCCTGATACCCTGGAGGACGCCATGATGCAGGCGGTCCGTATGGACCAGAGACTCCGCGCTAGAGGAATGATGCAACAAGAGTCTCCCTTGTTCCCTAAATTGTGTGACACTGCACCTGTATCTGAGCCCATGGAGGTTGGGTCAATCTCTGTTTCTTTTACGGTGAAAGAGAGAAGGCACCGTAGAGACAATCTACTATGCTTTTACTGTGGAGCCTCTGGACATTGGAAAAGGGAGCCCTTCTTCTGAGAAAAGTCTGGGCAACAATCGAGGAGGTTGTCCAGACTCCCAGGTACATTTTTTCTCACGTACAAAAATGGTGCTCCAGGGTGAATTGGAACTTGCTGGCGGTCCTGTTATGACCACCGCCTTTGTTGACTGTGGTTCCTCCATTAATCTGATTGATGCCCAAGTTGTGACTCTTAATAAGATAGGGACAGTCAGGTTAAAAGACCCTGTTAAAATTGTGGCTGTGGATTCATCCCCTCTTACCCGGGATGGAATTTGCTTTGTCTGAAGTTTTTTCTATGAAAGTGGGTTCCACTCATGTGGAAAATGTAAGTTGTTTCATTATGAATAATCTGCCTGCAGGACTGGTATTGGGAATGCCCTGGTTGCAACGCCACAATCCTCTTATTGATTGGGTGAAGGGGGAGATCACCCGATGGGGATGTAATGATAATGGTCTGTGTTGTCACCCGGTTCCTTTTGTCAGTCCGATAACATCTGTATCTGTGTCATCTGTCGGTCTGGAGACTATTCCGGAGTACCTGAGAGACTTTGAAGATGTGTTTTCCGAAAGCGAGGCTGAGGTGCTCCCACCACATAGACCATATGATTGTGCTATCAATTTAGTACCTGGAGCCAAATTACCCAAGGCTCGTTTGTTTAATTTGTCCGGGCCTGAGCGCCAAGCTATGAAAGAGTACATCAAAGAAAGCCTTTGAAAGGGGCATAGTCAGCCCTCGGTCTCACCCGTGGCAGCGGGGTTTTCCTTTGTAAAGAAAAAAGATGGTGATTGCGACCGTGCCTCGACTTTCGGGAACTGAACAAAATTACTGTTAAGAACACGTACCCTCTCCCGTTGATTCCTGATCTATGCATCAACTCACGGGGGCCAAATGGTTTTCTAAGCTCGATCTACGAGGGGCTTATAACCTTATAAGGATCCGGGAGGGGGATGAATGGAAAACAGCGTTCCTGACAACTGAGGGCTGTTTGAAAACCTGGTTATGCCCTTCGGCCTCACTAACGCTCCTGCTGTTTTTCAGAACTTTATTAATGTTGTTTTTTCTTGATTGAACGTTATGTAGTCATTTACCTGGATGACATCTTGATTTACTCTGAAGACAGTCAGTCACACTTACACCATCTACGTACGGTTCTTATGAGACTCCGGGAGAACCATTTGCATGCTAAGCTGGAGAAGTGCTTGTTTTTTATGCAAGAACTGTCTTTTCTGGGTGTAATTGTATCCGGTGAGGGATTCCGCATGGATCCAGGGAAGGTTCAGGCCATTACAGATTGGGTGCAGCCTCATGACCTGAAGGGGTTGCAGCGATTTCTGGGCTTCGCTAATTATTATAGGAAGTTCATTAAAGGGTTCTCGCAGGTGGTGAAACCCTTGACGGACCTCAATCTTAAAGGGGCAGATGTAAAAAAATTGGTCCGTGGCCGCAAAAAATTCCTTCCTTACATTAAAGAAGTGTTTTACTACAGCCCCTCTGTTGGTACAACCCGATTCGTCAAGACTTTTTATCGTCTAGGTCGACGCTTCAAAGGTGGGGGTGGGGGCAGTATTGTCACAGGGCCCCCCTACCCTGACTAACCTCAAACCCTGTGCCTTTTTCTCTAAGAAGTTCTCGTAGGCCGAGAGAAACTATGATGTCGGTAACAGGGAATTGTTAGCAGTTAAATTGGCCTTTGAAGAATAGAGGCATTTTTTGGAGGGGGCCGCTCATCCCATTACGATCATCACTGATCATAAAAACCTGGCCTATATCGAGTCTGCTAAGAGGTTGACCCCCAGACAGGCTCGGTGGGCACTTTTATTTCTCGATTTCATTTTACCATCACGTTCCGAGCAGGGTCTAAAATGTAAAGGCGGATGCCTTATCCCGAAGTTTTGATTTTGTGTCCCCTCCAGAACCTCCTTCCTCCATTCTTCAACCGGGAGTGGTTGTAGCCGAAATCTCCTCTGAGCTACAGAGAGATTCTGGAAGCACAAGCACACGCTCCCAGGAATAAACCCCCAGGTAAATTGTTTGTACCCGAACAATTCCGTCTCACACTCCTTCAAGAATTTCATGATTCTGTGTTAAGTGCACACCCTGGTATTGCAGCAACCCGGGGGGCAGTAGCTAGGGGTTTTTGGTGGCCCTCTATGGGTACTGATATAAAAAGGTTTGTGAATACTTGTGGGGTGTGCGCTCGCTCTAAAAGCTCCCAGGTCCGGCCGGCCGGGGAATTGGTGCCTTTGCCAATTCCGGATAAACCATGGACACACCTGCCCATGGACTTTATCACTAATCTTCCATCTTCCAAGGGCAACTCAGTGGTATGGGTAGTGGTTGATAGATTTTCTAAGCAAGCCCACTTTGTGCCATTACCTGCATTACCATCTGCTGAAACCTTGGCCCGCTTGTTTATACAGCACATTGTTCGGCTGCATGGAGTGCCTGTGAACGTGGTGTCGGACAGGGGTGTGCAATTTGTGGCCAGGTTTTGGAGAGCGTTTTGTATGAAGTTGGGGGTCACGTTGTCATTCTCCTCTGCCTATCACCCGGAATCCAACGGACAAACTGAATGCACCAACCAGTCATTAGAGCAGATTCTGAGATGCCTGGCCTCCTCCAGACAGGAAGACTGGTGTGAGGTATTACCCATGGCAGAATTTGCATTCAGCTGTCGGATTAATTAGTCTACCGGAAAGTCTCCTTTTCAGGTCATGGGTTTGTTCCGCAGTTTGGGGAATTTTCCCTTATGGATTCGGATTGCCCTGGTGCCGAGGAGATGGTACAACAGTTAAAAACCCTCTGGAAGGAGGTGCAGGGGAACATCTCCAAAGCCCAGAAGAAGTTCAAACATTTTGCGGACAGGAGGAGGGGGGTGGTTCCTGCATTGACAGTGGGGGGAAAAGTCTGGTTATCCACCTGTAACATCAAACTTAAAATACCCTCATTGAAGTTGGGCCCCAAATTTATTGGCCCATACAAGATTGTAGAGGTGATCAACCCGGTGGCATACAGATAACAGTTGCCCACCTCCTTCAAAATCTCTAACGTCTTCCACAGGTCCCTATTAAAACCTGTGGGGAAAGTTAGAGAAGATCCCTCATCCGTGGCTCCACCAGTGTTGGTAGAGGGTCAACTGGAGTACAAGGTAGGGCGCATCATTGATTCACGGTGGGTGCGCTGGAGACTTCAGTACCTTATTCATTTGAAGTGATATTCTGTTGAGGATCAGTCATGGGTTCCGGCCAGTTTGGTGCACGCTGATCGACTGGTGCGGGCTTTTCATGCCAGATACCCTGAGAAACCTGGGGGTCCAGTGGCCCCCCATTAAGAAGGGGGTACTGTCATGGTTAGGACATGGTTAATGTCCTGTTCTCACAGGGTTAACTTTTGCCGGCCTCTCTTTGGATCTGGGAAGGGTATTTATACTCACTCCAGACTAGGATTCCCTGTCAGCTATACTGTTACTCTGGCTGTGTGTCTGACCCCCCTGGTGTGCGTGTATACTGCATTGCTTTGCTTGTTTGCTTCCTGTGTATGACCCGGTCTGTCCCCTCACTCTGTTCTCTGTTTCACGTTTTGGTACTATTGTCTTCTCCGGTTCTGACCTCCTGGCTTGGCTATTGTTACTCCGTTACAGTTTGTCCCTATTGTACCGTCCATTGCCCGTTCTGGTTTTCTGATCTATTGCTACGTCCTAACTATTCTCTCTGTCTAACCCTTTGGTACTGTCCTGCTATCTCGTGCTTTGACCCGCTTGATCTGGTTTACGCCCCTGTCTATGCCCCTTGGTAACTTGTCCCTTAGTTACTTTTCTAGGAGTTTCCCTGCAGCTCCTAGCTCTGTGGAGCTTAGGTCACGCCCCCAGCAGTCACCTGCTTCAGGTCTTGATAGTCTGAAGCACGCATCGTCACCGCTGCTGACCCGCTCCACAGGTATCTTTGAGCACTGTTTTTGTACTCAGGACACGGTCACTGGCTCAGTGAGCAAGTGCAGTGCGGTGTTCCTGACAAAATCCCTGTCATGGCCAGCCCAATCTCCAGACCTGAACCGCATTGAAAACCTCTGGAATGTAATCAAGAGGAAGATGGGTAGTCACAAGCCATCAAACAAAGAACTGCTTAAATTTTTATACCTGGAGTGAGTGGCATAAGGTCACCCAAAAGCATTGTGAATCACTGGTGGAAAGCATGCCAAGACACAAAAGCTGTGATTAAAAATCATGGTTATTCCACAAAATATTGATTTCTGAACTCTTCCTGAGTTAAAACATTAGCATTGTTGTTTCTACATGATTATGAACTTGTTTTCTTAGCGTTATTTGAGGTCTGCAAACACTAGGTTTCTTTTGTTAATTTGACCATTTCTCATTTTTTGAAAATAAATACAAAATTTAGTTCTTGGAAATTTGAAGACATGTCAGTAGTTTATAGAATAAAAGAGCAATTTACATATTACTCAAAAATCTCTCTCTCTCTCTATATATATATATATATATATATATATATATATATATATATATATATATATATATATATATATATATATATATATATATATATATAAAACTGAGTATGTGTGTGAATCAGCCACACTCACTCCACATAGCCCCAACCAATCATGTGGCCATAATGACATCACTGGTGATGCTTGGCCATAATGACATCACTGGTGATGCTTGGCCATAATGACATCACTGGTGATGCTTGGCCATAATGACATCACTGGTGATGCTTGGCCATAATGACATCACTGGTGATGCTTGGCCATAATGACATCACTGGTGATGCTTGGCCATAATGACATCACTGGTGATGCTTGGCCATAATGACATCACTGGTGATGCTCGGCCATAATGACATCACTGGTGATGCTCGGCCATTATGACATCACTGGTGATGCTCGGCCATTATGACATCACAGCTCACAGTCCCTACGTATAGAATGCACGCATGGTCACGGGCGCCATTTTTTGTTCTATAGCGACTGAAAGCATTTGCAATTTTTCACTATGGCTGGATTACGTCTGAACAATTTTCAGGTACAAGCACTATTGGAGATTCTTACCACCAATCGCCCTAACATTCGGTGGCTCTGGCTGACAGGATGATGTGGGATATTAGGGGTTGTAGTCCAGTGGCTCTGGTTGACTGGATGATGTGGGATATTAGGGGTAGTAATGTGGTAATAGCAGGTACGCAGGATGCATTGACGAGATGCGAGACAGATATGACTTTAAACGTTAACTTTTATAGATAAATGCTGTTAGGGCTATTGTTACGCAACCAACAGAATAACAGTAGCTGTCCTCGCAGGGAGACAATACACATAAACAAGGATTGGGAGAACACGACTAATCCGGCAAAGACCGGTCACTATAGGGCCGCGGAATGGCCGCCTACGGGTCCTTAGTGTTAGACGTCGGGTTCCTGCAGCTGCATAGCGGGAATCCAGAGCCTTGCATCCAGCGCCTCCCATTCTTCACCGACCACTCAGGAGCCTGCACAGCAATCTCGGCGTCCCAGACGCTCTGCTCAGACCAGCACTGTTGGACTGGTTGTTGCTGCCACCTCTGGGTCAGCAATAGCAGCGCAGGCTGTCCTGCAGCAAGCCACTCGAGAGGCTAAGTCCTCTCGTCGCGCTACTGGGCATGCTCATGAGACGATCTCCCATTGGAGATCGGGAGTCACGTGCTCAGGTCCTTCTCCTGATCTGATTGGTCCATCTCAGAGATCTGGAAGGTCCCGGAAGCGCACGGCTATAAAAGGTCCGCATGGCTGCTCGGCCATGCGCTAGTATAGACTCTAATTGCTACTGTGTGAATGGTGATGGATATATGGACTGCAAATGACTCATTAAGATTCCTCTCCCTATGATATTACGAGTGCGTATAGGGATTTAGTTATAGAGTCAGCGCCAGTCAGTGGCAAGTTACTGGCCACACGGCACATCCTCCACAGTACTAGCGTCTGACAGTGCGCCGCTCTTGGGCAATGTCGCATTGCGGCTGGCTCAGTCACCGCGCTGCTGTAGCAGCACTAGTTGGGGCCTGCGGTAGCGACGCCGCATGGTAGGTCTAGACGGACATCGCCCTGAGTCTTGGGTTCAGTCCTGTGACCACATACCGTGCGTGCACTCCGCTGAGTCCTGTGAGGTCAACAGGCTCGGCATTTATGTTCATGCCTTTAGCGACTCTGTGAATCAACAGAGTATGCCCAGCGCACATCGGGTGACGTTATAACCCGCGTGTGCTATACGGCCATATAGCGCGTCTGCCATTGTCTGGCAGCGGTTTTAACACCTACTGCACGGTGGACCCCAGGCAGCGAATGCACTTTCTATTATTTAATATTTAGTGCGTTCCGCCATCCCTAACACTTAGGCACTATGTATCACTTTTCTGTCCTGACGTCCGTCGGCGTTCTGTTCCACGGTGTGTCTGCGTCGCAGCCACTGGGCCCAGTCGCTGAAGATCTGGCGTAGTCTTCAGGCGTTCCGACGCCCAGGAGGAGTAGGGGCACAACAGGCCCGCGGAGAGTTCTTTGGCGGGGTGTCCCCCAGCGGAGGCAGCGGGATACCGCCTGGGAGTGGGAGAGTGGAGGTCGCAACTCTGACAGGGACTGGCAGCGGCGGTGATAAGTGGCTGTTGATAGGCCACAGGCGCCGTCTGCGGTCGCACTGGAGAATCCGCAGCGGGCACAGGCCCAGTCTCTACCGCGGACTGGAGCGGGGCGGTGGCAGCTGCGGGCAGCAAAGGAGAAGTCACCGCCGTGGTCGGTAGTGAAGCGGCGGTGGCTGCGTGCAGCAGCGAGGAGGCCGCAGCCACGAGCTGGAGTGAGGTGGCGTCGGCCGCGGACGACTGCGAGTAGGCCGCAGCCGAGAGCTGGAGTGAGGCAGCAGTCTTCCTTTGTCGGTAAGCTCGGGACTGTCTCCCTGCGGTCCATCGAGAGTCTCCCTCCTGTCGCTGTCCTCCTCTCTGGTAGCTGCTCGTGGCTCTCGCTCCCTGGCCCTCACCAAGTCTCCACCTCCTTCCCTCTCGTTCTGCTGACTCACACAGTCTGGCCCTCTCCGACCCTCTTGTCTGGACTCCTCCCCCAACTCCCCTGTCAGTCTCAGCGGTCCATCCCCTAGCTCTGCTCCCTGGAAACAGATACCCCAGGAACCTAGAAGACGGTCCCCTCGGTTCCGGCCCGGGTACTCGGCGGAGGCCTCTCCTCCTACACTCCCCCATCCTGTTTGCTCGCCAGTTTGCTCGGGTTGGCCTTTTGAGACAAAAGTTCCTGTTGCCATACGAACTGATCCTGTTCGTAGCGTTCGGGGGGTTTGCCGGCTGTTGATCGCTCGGAGCGTCTTGGTTCGACTGTGGTGGAACTTTCTAGGGTGGTGGCCGGTGGTGGACTGGCCAATTCTGGTGGGCTGGCGTGACTTGCTGAGATATTGTTCCTTGGATGGCCCGCTTGTACCGCTGGGCTATCTTCTTTCTCATCTAGGTCCCAGACCGTGGGTATTGGTTCGGGGGCCTGAGGAGTGGGTTCGGGTCACATGGGATCGTTGGATGTACAGGGCCGCAACACATTACAGTGCACAGTACGAGTGGGAAGTTCCCCCGGTCCCTTTCAGGTCGTATCTCGTACACAGGCCCATCGGGGCTTATTCGGCGCAATACTCGGTACGGACTCTCTGTTATGGACGGCGGAACGCACCAAATATAAATAGGAGGTGCCTTCGCCGCCCGTGGTCCACCGTGCGGTAGGTGACAAGACCGCTGCTGGACAATGGCAGACTAGCTAGGAGGCGGAGCACTACACTCAGGTTAGCGTCACCCGAGGTGCTAGGTGCGGCTCTGTTACAGGCACAGGGACGCCCTAGAGGAAATAAGGCGTAAGCGCCGGACCTGTTAACCTCACAGGCTGCCGGCGTGTGGCGTCGCGGCCGCGAACGCCAAGAGATGCTGCTGACTGCAGAGTGGCGTAAACTGAGGCCGCTTAACGTCAGTGCCAGAGAAGCGATCACTGACGGACGCTAGTGTATGGTATGGTAGCTCAGTGGTGCATAACTAGCCACTACCTGGCGCTGACTAAACCAACACTCTGTCACCATTCGTAATATCCTAGGGTAGGGGTTTCAAATAAGTCAGTCACCAGACACATGCATCCATCACCATTCACACATAGCATAATAAGTCTACACTAGCGCATGGCCGAGCCGCCATGCGGGCTTTTTATAGCCATGCGCTACCGGGACCTTCCAATACTCTGGGAAGGACCAATCAGATCCGACACAGGACCTGAGCATGTGACCCCTGCTCTCCACTGAGAGGTCATCTTGCGGGCATGCCCAGCAGCACGGCGAGAGGACCTAGCCTCTGGAGCGGTTCCCTGCAGAGCAGATTGCGCTACCATTGCTGCACCAGAGGTGGCAACAGCATCCAGGCTCACAGAGCGAGTCTGAGCAGGATGCCTGGATTGCCGGGATTGCTGAGCAGGTCCCTGAGCGGTCGGAGGGGAATGGGAGACCGCTGGATGTACGGCTCTGGATTCCTGTTGTGCAGACCCAGGAATCCGACGCCTAACACTCTCTTCCCACCATGGTTCTAGCTTGTTCTACGGGCGCTGGTCTAGTACGAGTACTCGATCCCCAGTCTGAAAGTCGGTGGGTGGAGGTAGAGTCCCCCCAGGGTGCCCTAGGTCCTGGAGTTTTGTCTGGACAATGCAGTGAAGGGTCTGTAGCCGGTGTCAGTGGTTTCGGACCCATGATGACACTCCAGACTAGGGTTGGGGTTCCTCTGGGTTTAGTTCTACGTCCGTGATCCCTTTGCCTTCTCGCCCGAATAGCAGTGAGTAGGGGGTATAGCCAGTAACTCGGTGCACCCGGTTGTTATAGGCCCACACTAGTTCAGGGACATACTCAGGCCAGCGGGCCTTCCGGTCACTCTCCAGGGTACGCAACATTTGAATTAGTGTCCGATTAAAGCGTTCACAGGCCCCGTTTCCCTGTGGGTGGTATGGTGTGGTCCGAGATTTATTGATACCATAGAGACGATGTAGCTCCTCCATGACCTTTCCCAGGAAGCATGCTCCCTGTTCTGAATGTATCCGTTGAGGGCAGCTGTACACTTGGATAAAGTTCTTGCACATTGCATAGGCAGCTGACTCCGCAGTTTGATCTCGGGTGAGGGTTACCACGGCAATATGGTGAAGTGATCCACCATGACGAGTCAATGTTTATACCCCTGGTTTGCAGGGCCATTGGTCACATAGTCCACCGTCAAGAGCTCGAGGAGTGCTGATGTCAGTATCGTTTGCACCGGTGCCCGTTGCGCGGGTGATTTAGCTAGTTCGCAGAGGCGGCAGGCCCGGCAAGTTTCTTCCACAGCAGCATGCAAGCACGGATGGTAAACTATCTGCTGCAACCATTGCAAGGTCTTCTGGACTCCGAAGTGAGCCCCTTTTTCGTGGGCTTCCCGTGCGGGTTCACTGAGTTGGGCTCTGGGCACGACTACCTGCCAAGTTGTTGCAGACGTCGCCCGCGATACTATCTTACGATACAACAGTCCTTTTTTGATGACTAGTTTCTCCCATTGGCGTAGCATAAGCAACATATCCTGAGATGAAGTCTGTCTCTGGGCGTCGGTGGGTAGTCTGCCAGTGGTCACCCATCGGCGTAGGAGCCCAATTTCTTCATCTTCTTGCTGCTGTTGGATCCATCTGTCATGTGATTGCTCCAGCACACCCCTTGGGGGTCCTTCTTGCGTGGCAGCCGTGAGCACGGCGGTGGTGAGAGCATACAGTGTCTCTTCTCCTTCCAATTCGTCGTCTCGACTTTTCCCTGGCGTTATGTGCCGGATCCTGGAGAGGGCATCCACATGCACATTTTCTGCTCCTCTTTTGTAGATGATCTTGTAGTTGAATTTGGCCATCTGGGCCACCCATCGCTGCTCCAGAGCCCCCAATTTGGCATTTTCCAAGTGGTCCAGCGGGTTGTTGTCAGTCCGCACCACCACTTCGGAGCCCGCCAGGTACTCTGCGAACCGCTCCATCATGGCCCACACTACCGCAAGGAGCTCGAGCTTAAAGGCGCTGTAATTGTCAGGGTTTCGCTCGGAGTCATGAAGTGATCGGCTACCATACGCGATCACTCTCTCCGGGTCGTCCTGAACTTGTGACAATATAGCTCCTAGCCCGTGGAGGCTCCCGTTGGTGTGTAGTATGAATGGTTGCGAGAAATCCGCATTAACTAACACTGGGGCACCCGAGAGCGCAGACTTAAGGTCTTGGAAGGCCTCTTCTTGCGGTTGTTGCCACTGGATTTTCCATCCATTTGCCCCGGCAGGAGCCCCCTTTAGCAGGTCCTACAGCGCTCGGTCCCGGCATGGAAAAATCTTTAAGAAACGACTATAGTATCCAGCCAGCCCCAGGAAGGCCCGCACGTCTTTTATCGTTTCAGGGGTAGGCCATCCCTGAATGGCAGCAACCTTTTCCAGGGACGGTCTAACACCCTCGGCAGAGACGACATGCCCCAGATATTCAATGTGGGTGCGAAACAGGTGGCGTTTCTGGGGCTTCACCTTCAACCCGTACTTCTGCAGCCGGCCGAGCACCTGCCCCAACCGCCGCACGTGGTCCTCAAATGTGGCCGTATAGATGATTATGTTGTCCAGGTATATCAGCGTGGCCTCGAAGTTGATATCCCCAGACACCGCTCCATCAGCCACTGAAAGGTCCCTGGGGCATTGGACAGCCCGAACGGCATTCGATTGAACTCAAACAGTCCCATAGGAAGAATGAATGCCATCTTAGCCCTGTCTTCTTCCAACATCGGCACCTGCCAATACCCGCTGGCCAGATCTAACGTTAAAAAGTACTTTGCCTTCCCCAAGGCGGACATGGATTCGTCTATACGAGGCAAAGGGTACAAGTCTTTGATGGTACAGGCGTTCAGCTATCTATAGTTCACGCAGAACCGCAGGGTGCCATCCTTTTTGCGGACCAACACAATGGGAGCCGCTCAGGGGCTCTGGCTCTCTCGTATGACCCCCTTCCGCAGCATTTGGGCCAGTAAAGTTTTTACCTTCTGGTATTGTTGTGGGGGGATTTGTCTGTATCGTTGCCGTATGTGGGCCGTTCCTGCCGTGGGAATTCCGTGCGTGATGGCTGTGGTGCATCCAAAATCATCCTCGTGGCTAGCGAATACCCCGTGATACTGTCCTAGTAGTGTTTCTACCTGGAGAAGTTGGGCGGGAGCCAGGCCAGAGAGTTCAGCCCGCTTTCTTTCCAGGATATTTCGGCCCTTTTCCTGAGTCCAGGACTCGGCAGCCTGCAGAGTTCGAATAGTCATTGCCCAAGGGTCATCGGGTTGCACCTTCAATTGGACCGTAGGGGCTGGCAGCACCTCTTCCAACAGCCTCACCAGCTTGGCAATCTCGACCCAGGGCCTTAAGACAATGTCTTGGTCTTCTAGGTTCACACAGCGCACCAGGATGGTCCCTCTCCGCACAGTGGCCAGGGAGCGGGCCACCAGTATGCCAGGAGGCAGGCGTTCCGAGTAGCATGGCTCCACCTGCATCTCCACGCCCTCCAAAGGCACCGGGACCTGGATCCGTACCTGCTCCCGTAGTGCCTGCTTTATCAACGGGTCTCGGAGTCCAGTCACTAACAAGTTGCGTAGGGCAATGTCGATGGGTCCTACCCCTACGCCGTCCTTCCACTCGATAGCCGTGTATAACTCTTGGAGGACATTCATATACTGGGTGATAGTCTCCCCCTCTCCCTGTATTCAGCTGAACAACCAGGTCCTCAACTCTCCCACATCTGTCGGATCCCCATGGGTCTCTTCCAGTATCCGTAAGACCCTAGCAAAGGTGTTGCGGTGCCCCGGGGGCCTCAACATTACTGAATCCTGGGCCTCCCCTTCTAATGCCATGAGAGCTACCTCAGCTTTCAGGTCAGGGGTCATCGGATGCATTCGGAAGAGGCCTCGCATTCGCTCTGCCCAGCTCCACAGCATGGTGTTGGAGCCTGAGAACCTGGGCAAGTTGTTTAGCAGAGAAATGCTGGACCGGGGTCCCTGGTTGCTTGCTGTCTCTATGGCCCCGCTCTGGCCTGGGGTGCCACTGTCTGTGCTCGGAGACTGCATTCTGCCGACTACATCAAATGTGGTAATAGCAGGTACGCAGGATGCAGTGACGAGACGCGAGACAGATATGACTTTAAACTTTTATAGATAAATGCTGTTTGGGCTATTGTTACGCAACCAACAGAATAACAGTAGTTGTCCTCACAGGGAGACAATACACACATACAAGGATTGGGAGAACACGACTAATCTGGCAAAGACCGGTCACTATAGGGCCGCGGAATGGCCGACTACGGGTCCTTAGTCATTATGTATCACTTATCCATCCTGACGTCCCTCGGCGTTCTGTTCCATGGTGTGTCTGCGTCGCAGCCACTGGGACCAGCCGCTGAAGATCTGGCTTAGTCTTCGGGCGTTCCGACGTCCAGGAGGAGTAGGGGCACAACAGGCCTGCGGAGAGTTCTTTGCGGGATGTCCCCCAGCGGAGGCAGCGGAATACCGCCTGGGAGTGGGAGAGTGGAGGTCACAACTCCCTGACAGGGACTGGCAGTGGCGGTTGATAGGCCACAGGCGCAGTCTGCGGCCGCACTTGAGAATCCGCAGCAGGCACAGGCCCAGTCTCTACCGCGGACTGGAGCGGGGCGGTGGCAGCTGTGGGCGGCAAAGGAGGAGTCACCGCCGTGGTTGGGAGTGAAGCGGTGGTGGCTGCGGGCAGCAGCGAGGCGGCCGCAGCCATGAGCTGGAGTGAGGCGGCGTCGGCCGCAGACGGCTGCGAGTAGGCCGCAGCTGAGAGCTGGAGTGAGGCAGCAGTCTTCCTTTGTCAGTAAGCTCGCGCCGTCTCCCTGCGGTCCACCGAGAGTCTCCCTTCTGTCGCTGTCCTCCTCTCTGGTAGCTGCTCGTGGCTCTCGCTCCCTGGCCCTCACCAAGTCTCCACCTCCTTCCCTCTCGTTCTGCTGACTCACAGTCTGGCCCTCTTCGCCCCTTTTCTCTGGACTCCTCCCTCAACTGCCCTCTCAGTCTCAGCCATCCATCCCCTAGCTCTGCTCCCTGGAAACAGATACCCCAGGAACTTAGAAGACAGTCCCCTCGGTTCCGGCCCGGGTACTCGGCGGAGGCCTCTCCTACAGTAGTATGGTGGCTCTGACTGACAGGATGATGTGGGATATTATAGTGAATGTGGCTATGTGGAGTGGGCGGGGCTATACACTCAGCTTTATATATAGATATATCATTGTAATTTGTTATAACTAACCATAGTTACTATGGTCCCTTTATCACTGCAGCTGTCCTGTGATGAAAAAAGCACTGCACATGTCCAGTGATACAAAAAAGCACTGTTTCTGTCTATTGACAAAAAAGCACAGCACCTGTCCAGTGACACAAAGGACGCAATGCACCTGTCCAGTGACAGAAAAAAAGCACTGCAGCTGTCCATTGACGGAAAAAAAACTTCACTTGTCCAGTGACAGAAAAAAGTACAGCACCTGTCCAGTGACAGAAAAAAGTACAGCACCTGTCCATTAACAGAAAAAAAGCACTGGAACTGTCCAGTGATACAAAAAAAAGCACTGCACCTTTCTAGTGACAGAAAAAAAGGACAGCATCTGACCAGTGACAGAAATCAAGCACTGCACCTGTCCAGTGACACAAAAAAACACTGTACCATTTCCAGTGATACAAAAAGCACTGCACCTTTCCAGTGGCATAAAAAGCACTGCACCTTTCCCGTGACAGGGGAAAGCAGTGCACTTTTCCAGTGACAGAAAAAAAGCACTGCATCTATCCAGTGACAGGGCAAAAGCACTGCACTTTTCCAGTGACAGGATAAAAAGCACTGCACCTGTCCAGTGACATAAAAAAGGCACATCTGTTCAGTGACAGAAAAAAAGCACAGCACCTGTCCATTGGCAGAAAAAAGCACTGCACCTGTCGTTTGACAGAAAAAAAGCACTGCACCTGTGAAGTGACTGAAAAAAGCACAGCACATGTCCAGTGACAGAAAAAGACAGCACCTGTCCATTGACAGAAAAAAGCACTGGACCTTTCCAGTGACAGACAAAAGGACAGCATCTGTCCAGTGACAGAAATCAAGCACTGCTCCTGTCAAGTGACACAAAAACACTGTACCTGTCCAGTGATGCAAAAAACACTGCACCTTTCCAGTGACAGGAAAAAGCACCTTTCCAGTGACAGAAAATATCACTGCACCTGTCCAGTGATACAAAAAAGCAGTGCACATGTCCAGTGACAGAAAAAAGCACAGCACCGGTCCATTGACAGAAAAAAAGCACTGTAGATGTCCATTGATGGAAAAAAAATCACTTCACCTGTCCAGTGACAGAAAAAAAGCTACTGTAGATGTCCATTGATAGAAAAAAGGCACTTCACCTGTCCAGTGACAGAAAAAAGCACTGGACCTGTCCAGTGACATAAAAAAGCACAGCACCTGTCCAGTGACAGAAAAATGCACTGGACCTGTCCAGTGACAGAAAAAAGCATGGCACCTGTCCAGTGTCAGAAAAAAGCACTGTAGATGTCCATTGATGGGGAAAAAAAAGCACTGGACCTGTCCAGTGACAGAAAAAAAGCACTGGACCTGTCCAGTGACATAAAAAAGCACAGCACCTGTCCAGTGACATAAAAAAGCACAGCACCTGTCCATTGACAGAAAAAAGCACTGGCCCTATCCAGTGACAGAAAAAAGCACTGCACCTGTCCAGTGACAGAAAAAAAAAAGCACGGCACCTGTCCAGTGACATAAATAAAGCACTGCACCTTTCCAGTGACAGATGATAGCACTGCACCTGTACAGTGACAGGAAAAAAAAAGCACTGCACCTGTGCAGTGACAGAGAAAAAGCACTTCCACTGACAGAAAAAAATGCACTGCACTTGTACAGTGACAGAAAAAAAGCACTTCACCTGTCCATTGACAGAAAAGAAAGCACTGCATTTGTCCAGTGACAGAAAAAAGCACTGCACCTGTCCATTGACAGAAAAAAGCACAGAACCTGTCCAGTGACAGAAAGTATAGTATCTGTCTAGTAACAGAAATCAAGCACTGCACCTGTCCAG
This sequence comes from Dendrobates tinctorius, assembly GCF_039654945.1. Taxonomy (NCBI): domain Eukaryota; kingdom Metazoa; phylum Chordata; class Amphibia; order Anura; family Dendrobatidae; genus Dendrobates; species Dendrobates tinctorius. The sequence continues at coordinate 2,044,167 of NW_027361975.1, read as the reverse complement.
TGATACAAAAAAGCACTGCACCTGTCCAGTGACAGGAAAAAAAGCATTGCACCTTTACAGTGACAGAAACAAGCACTGCACCTGTCCAGTGACAGGGAGGAAAAGCACTGTACCTTTCCAGTGACAGAAAAAAAGCACTGGCCTTATCCAGTGACAGAAAAAAAAAAACACTGCACCTTCCCAGTGACAGAAAATAGCACTGCACCTGTCCAGTGTTATAAAAAAGCACAGCACCTGTCCAGTGACAGAATAAAGCACTGGACCTGTCCATTGACCGAAAAAAAGCACTGGACCTGTCCAGTGAAAGAAAGAAAGCACTACACCTGTCCAGTGACAGAAAAAAAGCACTGCCCCTCTCCATTGACAAAAATAAAAGCACTGGACCTGTCCAGTGACATAAAAAAATGCACTGCACCTTTCCAGTGACAGAAAGTACAGCATCTGTCATGTAACAGAAATCAAGCAACCTGTCCAGTGACAAAAAACCCACTGTAACTGTCCAGTGATACAAAAACGCACAGAACTTGTCCAGTGACAGAAAAAAGCACAGCACCTGTCCATTGACAGAAAAAAAAGCACTGGCCCTATCCAGTGACAGAAAAAAAGCACTGCACCTGTCCAGTGACAGAAAAAAGCACGGCACCTATTCAGTGACATAAAGAAAGCACTGCACCTTTCCAGTGACAGAAAATAGCACTGCACCTGTCCAGTGACAGAAAAAAGCACTGCACCTGTCCAGTAATACAAAAAAGCACTGCACCTTTCCAGTGACAGAAAGTACAGCATCTGTCTAGTAACAGAATTCAAGCACTGCATCTGTCCAGTTACACAAAAAAAACACTGTAACTGTCCAGTGATACAAAAAAAAGCACTGCAACTGTCCAGTGACAGAAAAAAAGCATTGCACCTTTACAGTGAAAAAAGCACTGCACCTGTCCAGTGACAGGGGAAAAAAAGCACTGTACCTTTCCAGTGACAGAAAAAAAATCACTGCACCTGTCCAGTGACAAAAAAGGCACTGCCCCTGTCCATTGACAGAAAAAAGCACTGCAGCTGTCCATTGACAGAAAAAAAAGCACTGCACCTGTCTAGTGACAGTAAAAAGCACTGCAGCTGTCCATTGACTGGAAAAAAGCACAGAACTGTCCAGAGACAGAAAAATGCACAGCAACTGTCCATTGACAGAAAAAAGCACTGGCCCTGTCCAGTGATTGAAACAAAAAACACTGCACCTGTCCAGTGACAGAAAAGAAAGCACTGCACATGTCCATTGACAGAGAAAAAAGCACAGAACCTGTCCAGTGACAGAAAAAAGCACAGCACCTGGTCATTGACAGTAAAAAAGCACTGGCCCTATCCAGTGACAGAAAAATCACTGCACCTGTCCATTGACAGTAAAAAAGCTCTGGACCTGTCCAGTGACAGAAAAAAAGCACTTCACCTGTCAAGTGACAGAAAAATAAGCACTGTAGATGTCCATTGATGGGAAAAAAAAGCACAGCACCTGTCCAGTGACAGAAAAAAAAACACTGCACCTGTGCATTGACAGAAAAAAGGCACAAAACCTGTCCAGTGATAGAAAAAAGCACAGCACCTGTCCATTGACAGAAAAAAAGCACTGGACCTGTCCAGTGACATAAAAAAGCACAGCACCTGTCCATTGACAGAAAAAAAGCACTGGACCTGTTCAGTGACATAAAAAAGCACAGCACCTGTCCATTGACAGAAAAAAAAGCACTGGCCCTATCCAGTGACAGAAAAAAGCACTGCACCTGTCCAGTGACAGAAAATAGCACTGCACCTGTCCAGTGATACGAAAAAGCACTTCCACCGTCCACTGACAGGAAAAAAAAGCACAGCACTTGTCCAGTGACAGAAAAAAAGCACTGCACCTGTCCAGTGACAGGAAAAAAAAGCATTGCATCTTTACAGTGACAGAAAAAAGCACTGCACCTGTCCAGTGACAAAAATGGCACTGCCCCTGTCCATTGACAGAAAAAAGCACTGGCCTTATCCAGTGACAGAAAAAAAACACTGCACCTGTCCAGTGACAGAAAAAAGCACGGCACCTGTCCAGTGACAGAAAATAGCACTGCACCTATCCAGTGATACAAAAAAAGCACAGCACCTGTCCAGTGACAGAATAAAGCACTCGACCTGTCCAGTGACAGAAAAAAAGCACTGCACCTGTCCAGTGACAGAAAAAAAGCACTGCACCTTTCCAGTGACAGAAAGTACAGCATCTGTCTGGAAACAGAAATCAAGCACTGCACCTGTCCAGTGACAAAAAAAACCCACTGTAACTGTCCAGTGATACAAAAACGCACTGCACCTGTCCATTAACAGAAAAAAGCACATCACCTGTCCATTGACAGAAAAAAAGCACTGGCCCTATCCAGTGACAGAAAAAAGCACAGCACCTGTCCAGTGACATAAAGAAAGCACTGCACCTTTCCAGTGACAGAAAATAGCACTGCACCTGTCCAGTGATACAAAAAAGCACAGCACCTGTTCAGTGACAGAAAAAAGCACTGCACCTGTCCAGTGACAGAGAAAAAGCACTGCCACTGTCCACTGATAGAAAAAAACACTGCACTTGTCCAGTGACAGAAAAAAGCACTGCACCTGTCCATTGTCAGAAAAAAGCACTGCACTTGTCCAGTGACAGAAAAAAATCACTGCACCTGTCCATTGACAGAAAAAAGCACTGCACCTGTCCATTGTCAGAAAAAAGCACTGCACTTGTCCAGTGACAGAAAAAAATCACTGCACCTGTCCATTGACAGAAAAAAGCACAGAACCTGTCCATTGACAGAAAAAAGCACTGGCCCTATCCAGTGACAGAAAAAAGCACTGCACCTGTCCAGTGACAGGAAAAAAAAGGACGGCACCTGTCCAGTGACATAACTAAAGCACTGCACCTTTCCAGTGACAGAAGATAGCACTGCACCTGTACAGTGACAGGAAAAAAAAGCACTCCACCTGTGCAGTGACAGAGAAAAAGCACTTCCACTGACAGAAAAAAATGCACTGCACTTGTACAGTGACAGAAAAAAAGCACTGCACCTGTCCATTGACAGAAAAGAAAGCACTGCATTTGTCCAGTGACAGAAAAAAGCACTGCACCTGTCCATTGACAGAAAAAAGCACAGAACCTGTCCAGTGACAGAAAGTATAGTATCTGTCTAGTAACAGAAATCAAGCACTGCACCTGTCCAGTGATACAAAAAAGCACTGCACCTGTCCAGTGACAGGAAAAAAAGCATTGCACCTTTACAGTGACAAAGAAGCACTGCACCTGTCCAGTGACAGGGGGGGAAAGCACTGTACCTTTCCAGTGACAGAAAAAAAGCACTGCACCTGTCCAGTGACAAAAAAGGCACTGCCCATGTTCATTGACAGAAAAAAAGCACTGCAGCTGTCCATTGACAGAAAACAGCACTGCACCTGTCCAGTGACAGAAAAAAAACCCTGCAGCTGTCCATTGAAGGGGAAAAAAAGCACAGAACTGTCCAGTGATAGAAAAAAGCACAGCAACTGTCCATTGACAGAAAAAAGCACTGGCCCCATCCAGCAACAGAAAAAACAACACTGCACCTGTACAGTGACAGAAAAGAAAGCACTGCACCTGTCCATTGACAGCAAAAAGCACTGCACCTGTCCATTGACAGCAAAAAGCACTGCGCTTGTCCAGTGACAGAAAAAAAGCACTGCATCTGTCCAGTGACAGAAAAAAAGCACTGCACCTGTCCAGTGACAGAAAAAAGCACTGCACCTGTCCAGTGACAAAAATAACACTGCACCTGTGCATTGACAGAAAAAAGGCACAAAACCTGTCCAGTGACAGAAAAAAGCACAGCACCTGTCCATTGACATAAAAAAAGCACTGAACCTGCCCAGTGACCTAAAAAAGCACAGCACCTGTCCAGTGACAGAAAAAAAGCACTGGCCTTATCCAGTGACAGAAAAAAAAACACTGCACCTGTCCAGTGACAGAAAAAAGCATGGCACCTGTCCAGTGACACAAAGAAAGCACTGCACCTTCCCAGTGACAGAAAATAGCACTGCATCTGTCCAGTGTTATAAAAAAGCACAGCACCTGTCCAGTGACAGAATAAAGCACTGGACCTGTCCATTGACCGAAAAAAAGCACTGGACCTGTCCAGTGAAAGAAAGAAAGCACTGCACCTGTCCAGTGACAGAAAAAAAGCACTGCCCCTCTCCATTGACAAAAATAAAAGCACTGGACCTGTCCAGTGACAGAAAAAATGCACTGCACCTTTCCAGTGACAGAAAGTACAGCATCTGTCATGTAACAGAAATCAAGCAACCTGTCCAGTGACAAAAAACCCACTGTAACTGTCCAGTGATACAAAAACGCACAGAACTTGTCCAGTGACAGAAAAAAGCACAGCACCTGTCCATTGACAGAAAAAAAAGCACTGGCCCTATCCAGTGACAGAAAAAAAGCACTGCACCTGTCCAGTGACAGAAAAAAGCACGGCACCTATCCAGTGACATAAAGAAAGCACTGCACCTGTCCAGTGACAGAAAATAGCACTGCACCTGTCCAGTGACAGAAAAAAGCACTGCACCTGTCTAGTAATACAAAAAAGCACTGCACCTTTCCAGTGACAGAAAGTACAGCATCTGTCTAGTAACAGAATTCAAGCACTGCATCTGTCCAGTTACATAAAAAAACACTGTAACTGTCCAGTGATACAAAAAAAGCACTGCAACTGTCCAGTGACAGAAAAAAAGCATTGAACCTTTACAGTGAAAAAAGCACTGCACCTGTCCAGTGACAGGGGAAAAAAAGCACTGTACCTTTCCAGTGACAAAAAGGGCACTGCCCCTGTCCATTGACAGAAAAAAGCACTGCAGCTGTCCATTGACAGAAAAAAAAGCACTGCACCTGTCTAGTGACAGTAAAAAGCACTGCAGCTGTCCATTGACTGGAAAAAAGCACAGAACTGTCCAGAGACAGAAAAATGCACATCACCTGTTCATTGACAGTAAAAAAGCACTGGCCCTATCCAGTGACAGAAAAATCACTGCACCTGTCCATTGACAGTAAAAAAGCTCTGGACCTGTCCAGTGACAGAAAAAAAGCACTTCACCTGTCAAGTGACAGAAAAAAAAGCACTGTAGATGTCCATTGATGGGGAAAAAAAAAGCACAGCACCTGTCCAGTGACAGAAAAAAAAACACTGCACCTGTGCATTGACAGAAAAAAGGCACAAAACCTGTCCAGTGATAGAAAAAAGCACAGCACCTGTCCATTGACAGAAAAAAAGCACTGGCCCTATCCAGTGACAGAAAAAAGCACAGCACCTGTCCAGTGACAGAATAAAGCACTGGACCTGTCCAGTGACAGAAAAAAGCACTCGACCTGTCCAGTGACAGAAAAAAAGCACTGCACCTGTCCAGTGACAGAAAAAAAGCACTGCACCTTTCCAGTGACAGAAAGTACAGCATCTGTCTGGAAACAGAAAAAAAAAAACAAAACCCCACTGTAACTGTCCAGTGATACAAAAACGCACTGCACCTGTCCATTAACAGAAAAAAGCACATCACCTGTCCATTGACAGAAAAAAAGCACTGGCCCTATCCAGTGACAGAAAAAAGCGCAGCACCTGTCCAGTGATACAAAAAAGCACAGCACCTGTTCAGTGACATAAAGAAAGCACTGCACCTTTCCAGTGACAGAAAATAGCACTGCACCTGTCCAGTGATACAAAAAAGCACTGCACCTGTCCAGTGACAGAGAAAAAGCACTGCCACTGTCCACTGATAGAAAAAAACACTGCACTTGTCCAGTGACAGAAAAAAAGCACTGCACCTGTCCATTGTCAGAAAAAAGCACTGCACTTGTCCAGTGACAGAAAAAAATCACTGCACCTGTCCATTGACAGAAAAAAGCACTGCACCTGTCCATTGTCAGAAAAAAGCACTGCACTTGTCCAGTGACAGAAAAAAATCACTGCACCTGTCCATTGACAGAAAAAAGCACAGAACCTGTCCAGTGACAGAAAAAAGAACTTCACTTGTCCTGTGACAGAAAAAAAAGCACTGCACCTTTCCAGTTACAGAAAAAAGCACTGCACCTGTCTATACCTATAAAGAGAAAAAATCAGACAAACTGAAAATATTGCAGTGGTCACTTAATTTTTGCCAGAGAGATATATACACTCCATTGTGGTATATGTCCCTTATCTTGGTCCCCATCCTGGTATATGTATTCCCCATCTTGGTTTATATATCCGCCGTTCTGCCACTGTTCTTTAATGTATAGAAAAGTAAGCAATTATACCGTATAAACGTGTATAAGCTGAGATTTTCAGCACTTGTATTGTACTGAAAACGCCCCCCCCCACACACACACACACACACCCAGCTTATATACGAATCACTTGTCCCAGAAAGTTGGCAAGGGAGGGGGAGCGGCGGAGCAGCGGGTCACTGAGGCAAGAGCCGGCAACTGTGGCTAAAGCCTGTGCCGCAGATGTAATAGCGCACAGTGCTAGCCGTCGGCTTCCGGCACACATATTCACTTTCCTGCGCGCCCGTTGCTGCATCTCGTTCGTTCCGGCGCCAGCAGCTCTTCCAGCCGAGCGATCGCGTGGCCCCACTCATTAAGGTTATCAATATGCACGCCTCTCCACTCCCATATGCTTAGATTGCATAATCGTTACCTTAATGAGCAGGGCCACGTGATCACAGGAAGAGCTGCTGGCGCCGGAACCAACGAGATGCAGCGAGAGCGCGCAGGCAGGACAGGGACCGGGTGAGCCATGCATATCAGGACAGGTACCGGGGGAGCCATGCATGCAATGACAGGGACCAGGGGAGCATGCATATCAGGACAGGTACAGGGGGAGCCATGCATACAATAACAGGGACCAGGGGAGCCATGCATACAATGACAGGGACTGTGGGAGCTATGCATACAATGACAGGGATTGGGGGAGCCATGCATACAATGACAGTTACCGGTGGAGCTATGAATACTAGGACAGGGATGAGGGGACAATGCATACCTTGCTTATACTCAAGTCAATAAGCTTACCCAATTTTCCGTGGTAAAATTAGGTGCCTCAGCTTATACTCGGGTCGCTTACACTCGAGTATATACGGTACTCACCAGGGGTTAACATAGAAATCAGGAGGCCCCATAGCAGAAGTATAATGCACTCCCCATAGTCCTCCATATAGTATAATACACCCCTCATAGTACTCCCTATAGTTTAATGCACTACTCATTGTCCTCCCTATAGTATAATACTTCCCTTATAGTTATCCATACAGTATAATACACAGCCCATAGTCCTCCATATAGTATAATGCACAGCCCATCCTGGTATATGACCCTCATCCTGCTATGTGGCCCCATCCTGGTATAATGTCATAGAATCATAGAATGTTAGAGTTGGAAGGGACCTCAAGGGTCATCGTGTCCAACCCCCTGCTCCATGCAGCGCAGGATTCACTAAACCATCTTCAATGGAAGTCTTCAAACAGAGGGATGATTTAGTGAATCCTGGTTTGAGCAGGGGGTTGGACCACATGACCCAGGAGGTCCCTTCCACTCTACCTATCTGTGATTCTATGATCTCAGACAGATGTCTGCCCAGCCTCTGTTTGAAGACTTCCATTGAAAGAGAACTCACCATCTCTCGTGGCAGCCTGTTCCACTCATGGATCACCCTCCCTTGATCACCGGGCACCTCATCCGTCGAGCCCGGTCGCAGCGGCAACCGCTGAACCACGGTCGTTACGCCCCTGCATCTTAGAATGGTATAGAAAAAATTATAATGGTGGGGCAATAGTGTGAGATCCTTACTGGCCTAAATAACAAACTTCGAAAAATAAGTAACCCAGTACTAACAAGACCCTGACACAAATCGATTCTACACATACCCAAACAGAATTGAACAAATAGTCTATGATTATTATAACTTGTGCAGATTAGACAACAGACTCTAACATCAAAATCTAATCCAATCTACCTAATGTCTCGGCGGAACAAAGGTCACAGCTGCAAACCGACATGACTAAAGAAAGAGTTAAAAAATAAATTTCCACCATATACAACCATAAATCACCAGGCCCAGATGGGCAAGTCTAATAGATCCACCTCATTGTTAACCCCGGACTATTTTATTTTCGCTCCTAGCCTAAACACTAGCTAATGAAAAATATTCGCTAGTCCATAGCTCCAACTGTTGCTCCTGCTAGTGATGTAGACAAATATCTTTCTATGCTGCTAAGCTTAGATGCTAAAAAGATGCTGCACTTGGCAGTACCACAAAAGACTTCAAGCTGTCATTGATGTTAGAGGGAGCAATACACGGTATTAAGAAATGGGGGTATGTAAACTGTTGATCAGAGTCATTTGGATGTTTTGAGCTGTCATTATGATTTAAAAAGAGAAAACACAGCAGTTTGACAATAAATGGCTTCACCCAACCACTAACCATGAGTGGAGAAAAAGTTTTGCTGTTATCATTCATATTCTCCGAAGAAAGGCCAAGAAAGAAAAAATTATGCCGCGGTATGTAAAGTTTTCAGTACAACTGTATGTATAGGGAAACCAAGCAGAGGTGTCTGTCCTCTATCCCTCCCCTCCCTCTATTATTAAATGGAACCTGTCACCAGAAAAAATGCTATTAACTTGAGATAAGGGGTTAATCTGCAGGTTAATAGCATTTCTAACCTGCCTGATGTCTGTAGTTAACTGAACGCTGACAGGATAAAATTAACATTATTTCCTCCCGGCAGCATTCTGGTCAAGGGGCGTACACTAGTTCAGCCACCACTCTGAGTAGCGGCTGTTAACAGCACCCCCCAGCCCTGACTGACACTGGTTCTATATTGGGATTGGCTGCCAGGGCTGGGGACGAGGTTACAGCCACTGCGCTCCATAGTCAAAGTGGTGACTGAATCAGCGGCGCCCCGTGCCTCACACCGGAATGCTGTGGGTCTGAATAAAGTTATTTTTTTCCCCGCAGTGTTCGGTTGAGTGAGAGTGCCAGACAGGTTAATAATGCTATTAACCTGCAGATTAACCCCATATCTACAGTTATCTTTAAATTTACAATTGGCCTGCTTATTGTACTGTGTCACATCTTTATCTGCATTCAGTGTGTATCTAGAAAAAAAATAAAGAACTCTGAGTATCTACATAGGTGGATGATGTTCTTTTGACGATCCGTTCCATACAAAGAGATAAAAGGCCCCTTAAACTTACTTGCCTGACTAGATATGTCTTTTTATAATGCAGTTTATGGAAGGGATTTTATTTGTTACTAGCTGAAGAGCCCGGCGCTGCCCGGGCATAGTAACTAACTGTGGTTAGTTATAGCAAATTATAATTATCCTCCATCCCATAGTCCCGTGCCCATATACCCATCATACATATCCACGATCCCATAGGCCCGTGCCCATATACCCATCATACATATCCTCCATCCCATAGTCGAGTGCCCATATACCCATCACGCATTCGCCATCCCATAGTCCCATGCCCATATACCCATCATACATCCTCCATCCCATAGTCTCATGCCCATATACCCATCACACATCCTCCATCCCATAGTCCCATGCCCATATAACCATCATACATATTCGCCATCCCATAGTCGAGTGCCCATATACCCATCACACATCCTTCATCTCATAGTCCCGTGCCCATATACCTGTCATACATATCCTCCATCCCATAGTCCCGTGCCCATATACCCGTCATACATCCTCCATCCCATTGTCCCGTGCCCATATACCCTTCATACATATCCTCCATCCCATAGTCCAGTGCCCATATACCCATCACACATCCTCCATCCCATAGTCAACCATTATGACATCATAATGAGCGGCGGGGCTTGCAACATATGATGACATCAGCGTCGCCATGGCAACCATTATGACATCATAATGAGGGGCGGGGCTTGATACACACACTTTTTCCCCATTATGTAGATAGGGGCAAAATTGTCTGGTGAATTGGAACACGCGGGGTTAAAATTTTGCCTCACAACATAGCCTATGACGCTCTCGGGGTCCAGACGTGTGACTGTGCCAAATTTTGTGGCTGTAGCTGCGACGGTGCGGATGCCAATCCTGGACATACACACATACATACATACATACATACATACATACACACCCACATTGAGCTTTATATATTAGATTTTCACTATTTTATTCATGCATTTTATTGCACCGCCTTAAAAGGAGGCTGTTTCACATTATCCCTCATGTGGACCCGGGAAAGTGTCACAGTAGGCGCGAAACGACCGTTATACTCATTCCCCTGCACTTTAATCCTGGAAATGGAGAGTGCTGCATTTTCTTTTTATATGGAATGGATCAACTACTATTCCATTTTATTGGCAAGTTATTACAGCAAGTTGTTCTATCAGAAGTCAATTTCTATAAGGCGCCGGAGATGGCGGTACGTGTAGACACTAAATGCATACCACGATCTCCGGCGCCATACTTACATAGTTAGGCTACTTTCACACATCAGGTTTTCGTCGTCAGGTGCGATCCGGCGTCGTGCCGGAACGCCGGATCCGGCAAATGTTTCGTAAAACCGGATGTGACGGATCCGGTTTTCTGCCGGATCCGTCTTTTTCTTGACAGACAAAACCGGATCCGTCTCATCCGGTACATCCGTTTTTCTATCCGTTTTTCGACGGATTACGCCGGATCCGGTTTTTAAAATTGACCCTTGTGGCCTTCCGAACGGGATTGGCTACTGGAAAACTATATATAGCATGTTCCTACAGCCCTTCTTTGACAGGTTGTAGAGGAGAAAGTGCAGGTTGGAGAGAAGAGCAAGTTACTGGCGAAGATGGATGTTGTCATTGGAAATATTTTGAAGAATTTGGCGGATTTTACAGCGGAGGCGAATCGTTTGAGGGTGATTGTTCTGGAGAAGGAGAGAGCGAGACACCAGCGCATCAGGCATCGTAGACGACGTTTGTGGATCCACCCCATCACAGCCAAGAGAATGACGCGTGGGGTCTATTCTACACTCTGCATGGACCTTCGACGAAACCCGGATAAATTTTTTGGATATGTTCGGATGAAAATGGAGAATTTTAATTACTTGGTGGAGCGCATTGCACACCTCATAAGAAAAGCGGACACCTATTGCCGCTTCTCTGTTTCACCCGCAGAGCGTCTGATGGTGACTTTAAGGTAAGCCACATTTATTGGATGTGATCGCATCAGAGCACACTTTCACTGCAATCTTGTTGGTGGTAGTTTGTATCTCCAAGTGTTATAGCTCAGTTTTGGTATGTAATGCTGTGATTTAAAACTAATTTATTGTTTTTTAATTCCCCACAGATTTCTTGCAACTGGAGAATCCCTTTCGTCACTGCATTTCCAGTACAGACTCGGGATTTCCACCATATCTGGAATTGTGAAGTACACATGCCGTGCACTGTGGGACTCCTTAGCTGAAGAGTTTTTACCAGAGCCCACAACAGAGAGGTGGATTGAAATTGCTGACAAGTTTCAACAGATATGTCAGTTTCCAAACTGCTTGGGCGCTGTGGACGGGAAACATATCCGCATTGTAAAGCCAGCTGGATCGGGATCGGAATATTTCAATTACAAGAAATATTTTTCAATTGTCCTCATGGCCATCGCTGACGCGGAATACAAATTTATTGCGGTTGATATTGGGGCCTATGGCCGCTCCAATGACTCTCAAGTTTTCAAACTGTCTGCCATGGGGCGTAAACTGTATGGAAACACCTTCCAGTTCCCACCACCTAGACCGCTGCCGCAAACATCTGGTCCACCTATACCATTTGTCTGTGTAGGGGATGAAGCCTTCCAGCTGTCAGAACACCTTTTGAAACCGTACTCTAGCAGAGGATTGACAAGACCAAAACGCATTTTTAATTACCGCCTCACAAGAGCAAGAAGAATGGTTGAATGTACCTTTGGTATTCTGACAGCCAAATGGCGGGTCCTATTGACTGCGATCAACCTCAAGACAGAAACTGTGGACGAGGTGATCAAAGCGTGCGTGGTACTCCACAATTTTGTTATCTGCAAGGAACCCATTTCCATTGAGGACACCTCTGAAGAAACCACCTTGCAAGATTACCATGACATTACCACTAGAAGTTCTGTGACGGTTTCAGTAATGAGGGACAATTTTGCACTATACTTTATGTCACCTCCAGGCAGAGTACACTGGCAGGATGACAGAGTGTGAAAGATTTGTGCCCTAACCAAACTTGTGTACCTTCTGGACCAACAGTATATACCTTTGCCAACCAAAGTTGGCTATCTTGTCATGGTCTTACTATTTTTAGCTTTAGCCCACAGGTGTGTACCTGGTTGTGTTTTATGCAAAGTATTTCACCTTTTAACAAAAGTTGTGTACATTGTTAGGAAATCACCAACAATAAACACAACTTTTTAGGTGAAATACTTTGCTTCAAACACAACCAGGAACACAACTGTGGCAAAAAGCTAAAATTTACCCACAGTTATATACCTGGTTTTGAATACCTTTTTACCTTTGAAATACCCTGTATTTAACCTTTTTTTTAAACATAGTTCGCCGCAGAAAGAAATGACAGACAACCATTGTGAAACGATAATTTAACTTTTATTTAAAATTTTTTTTTTTTTTTGTAAAATGTTTTTAAAGTGCAAAAAAACTTTTTTAATAAAGGTTTTAAACCCAATGGGCATTTTTATTAAAAAACACACATTACAAATCTGTGTAGTGTGGGGTGGAAATACTGCTGGAGGGGCTGCGGGACACTTCGACACTGGGTGTGTGGAGAGAGGACTGGGATCGTGGTGGGGAAGGAACAGTTAGAGGTGAAGGTGTGGAAAAATCTACAGAATGGGTGGACATGTGGGAGGCAGAAGAGGTGGTGGGCGGTGGAGTGGAGGGTTGGGCAGGGACTGTAGGAGCAGATGATGTTGATGGAAAGTTGTATGGGGAAGGAGTTTGGTACGGGGAAGGAGTTTGGTACGGGGAAGGAGTTTGGTACGGGGCAGGTTGCTGGAAGTGGGGAGATGTCTGGTACTGGGGAGGTTGCTGGTATGTAATAGGAGGGGGAGGATGGAAAGTGGCTGGAGGGGGTGCAGATGTAATAGGAGGGGGAGGATGGAAAGTGGCTGGAGGGGGTGCAGATGTAATAGGAGGGGGAGGATGGAAAGTGGCTGGAGGGGGTGCAGGTGGAGGAACTACAGTGGTGGGAGGTGGAGGTTGGGAGGTAACCTGCTGTAGAGCACCGTGGCACGAATGCATTACATGCATCTGCTGGGTTGGAGATAGTGTTGCCATGCGCTCCACAACAGACCTGAAAAAGGTGTGGTTTGGCGAAGATCTTGCTTCTGAATGCATGGTTTGCAGAAGTGTCTTCACCTCCAGAATGCTGGAGTTGATCTGCTGAAAGCCTGCGGAGATTTGCTCTGACAAGACTTTTAGACAGTTCTGGAAAGATGCATTCAGATGCAAGAACTCTTGCGCATAACTCTTTTCCTGACCCCTCTGCCGCTGTCGCCCAGTACCCGCAGGTGTACTAGAGGTGGCAGGGGCAGAAGGGTGGGGTAAAGGGAAAGCGATCTCCTCACCAGCAGCTTCATGTAATGTAGGCGGCCACGATGCTCCTGTGCTGGTGGATGGGACTGATGGGTCGAATGTGTGGGAAGGCTGGGAAGGTACAGATGTACCGGGGCGGTCGAAGTGTCCCTCGGTGCCGGTCTCCTCAGGGATCGCCTCAGAAGGGTCCAATCGTGCAGGCTCCCGAGTGCTGCTCACCGTGCTGTGGAATAAAGAGGAAAAAAAAACAATTAAAATAGTGACATGGTATGGCCCTGGCTGAAAAAAAAAAGTTACATCTAAACATTTTTTTGTCACATGTGGTGTGTAATATTTACCTTCTGGTGAGCATTGTCTCCCGGAGGAACGACAGGGCTTGTGCGTACTTGTACTTGCTCCTGCGTCCTCCAGATCCACTCGGGGCCCGCATCTCTTTATTGAACTCCTTCTTGAAACGATCCCTCACAGACCGCCACCGATTCACAATTCTGTTCCCTGAAACGAGAAAGGAGTGGTTAGTATACAACATCAGTGTTTCCCAAACTCCAGTCCTCATGGTCCCCAGGGGTCATGTTTTCAGGATTTCCATAGTAAATAGAAATCCTGAACACATGATCCGTGGGGACCACGAGGACTGGAGTTCGGGAAACACTGGTTTACATCAAGCAACCGGTACTGTATATACTTACGCTCTTTAATCTGGGCCCGAACATCGAGGTCCTCCCAGCGGCCCACAAGGAGTGAACAGATTTCCTCCCAGAGTCGTCGGGTAACGATAAGGTCAGCGTGGCGGCGGTCAGCCATATTCCAGAGCGGCTCCCTTTCTCTGACGAGATCGATGAGGTGGTCCACATCGAGTCCTCCATCCTCACCGTCAGAGTCGGGAGCACGCTGTGAAGGCTGTTAAAGAAAAAGACAAAAATAACATAATTAGCCTCCACAAAAGAAATGAAATAAAAAGTGCAAAAAAACAAAGCAAAAATATTTATACTTACACGCTGGTGACCGCCGCGTTGCTGTCGCCGACGACCCTGGGAGGCACTGCGAGGACCTCTTGGCCGAGCACCAGATTGGGAAGACTAGAGAAGAAAACAAAAAATGTTATGTCTTTGGATGTAGGCATTTGTTTGCTGTGTGTGGTCTGCAGAACATTGTTTTCTATGTGTTGTGTGTAGTGTGATGTTGTGTTTCTGCGTTTGATGCAAAAAACTTACCAATTGTGAGCCCACTCCAGGTGTCTGTCCACCCCTTCCTTCTTCTTCTGGGAGCTCCTCTTCATCTTGTGATTCCTGTTTTGAAATAAAAGGCAATGAATAGACATATATTACAGAGATGATGTATTTTGGAAATAAAAACTTACCGTCAAACGCTGACGATGCGAGGGAGGGCTCCCAGAAGAAGATGTGCTGTCCTGTTGATGGCCAGACTCCATGGCTGTGGGTATTGCTGCTGCTGTTGCTGCTGCCAGTGATGCCATTTCTGCTGCTGCTGCTGCATCTCTTTGGCGGCTGTTGAATAAAGAGAAACAAAGGGCCAATGAATATCTTGATATTCCATGGCCCTAGTTTGGAGGAATGGGGGATTTGATAATTACCGTCTCTCATCTGCTTCTGGACTCCCCTCCTCAGCATGTTCCATTTGCTGCTCCATTTGGGGTGGTGGTGGTGCTGATGGTGCTGCAGATGTCTGCTGCCTTCTCCTGGTTCTTGGCTTGGGTGGCATGTTGGGTGTGGCTGTGGGTCCCACTGTCTTGCTTTTATATATGTCTTGTGGGCAGAGCTACTGAGCATGCTCAGACCAAAAAAAACGGATCCGGCCACCGGATCCGGCTTTCGCCGGATCAGGCGCATTGCGGCGCTCATAGGCTTTCATTGTGTGAAAAAGCCGGACGCGCCGGATCCGGCGTGTCCGGCTTTTTCGCCGGAGACAAAAAACGTTACAGTAGCCGTTTTTTCCAGACGCCGGATCGCGACACATTGCCGGATCCGGCGAAAACCGGATGAAATGCATGGCCATCCGGCGCGATCCGGCGCAAATGCAAGTCAATGGGGGGGAAACCGGATCCGGCATTGCATTTCGCCGGATCCGGTTTCTGTCAAAGCGCCGGATCGCGCCTGACGGCGAAAACCTGATGTGTGAAAGAGGCCTTACCTGACCGGGAGGAGCGTTGCCGTGGCGCTTCTCTTCTCGCCGGAGACCAGGGCAGGAGTTTGTTGTCGGAATCGCGCATGCGCATAGCGCTATCCGGCGCCATTTTACTGAAGACACATTTGCAGTGTGTTCAGCAATATGATGCCGGACAGCGCGGTATGGGCATGTGCCTACACCGGCGCCACACACACTCCTCCCCCAGCCTCCGGCAGAACAGGACAGCTCTGGAGCACAGGGAAGAAAGGTGAGTATAAATGGGTTTTTTGTTTTTTTTTTGTATGTGTGCAGTTTAATAGGGGGTGAGGAGGACCATACATACCAGGATTGGGGGTGAGAGGACCATGCATACCAGTAAAGGGGGGTGAGAAGACCATGCATAGCAGTAAAGGGGGGTGAGAAGACCATGCATACCAGGATAGGGGGGTGAGGGGGCCATGCATACCAGGATAGGGAGGTGAGAGAACCATGCATACCAGGATAGGGGGGTGAGGGGACCATGCATACCAGGATAGGGGGATGAGGGGACCATGCATACCAGGATAGGGTGGTGAGGGGACCATGCATACCAGGATTGGGGGGTGAGAGGACCATGCATACCATGATAGGGGGGTGAGGGGACCATGCATACCAGGATTGGAGTGTGAGGGGACCATGCGTACCAGGATTGGGGGGTTAGAGGACCATACATGCCAGCATAGGGGGTTGAAAGGGCCATGCATACCAGGATAGGGGTGAAGGGACCATGCATACCAGGATAGGGAGTGAGGGGAACATGCATATCAGGATTGGGGATGAGGGGACCATGCATACCAGAATTGGGAGGTAAGGGGTGCCATGTATACCAGGATTGGGGGGTGAGGGGGTACCATACATCCTACGATAGGGGTGAGGGAACCATGCATACCAGGATAGGGAGGTTAGGGGACCATGCATACCAGGATTGGGGAGTGAGGGGACCATGCATACCAGGATTGGGGGTGAGGGTCCATGCATACCAGGATTGAGGGGTGAGGGGACCATTCATACCAGGATAGGCGGGTTAGGGGACCATGCATTCCAGGATATGGATGAGGGGGTACCATGCAAACCAGGATTGGGGGGTGAGGGACAATGCATACCAGGATGAGGAATGGGGTGCCATGCATACCAGGATTGGGGGGGTGAGGGGACCATACATACCAGAATAGGGATGAGGGGGCCATGCATACCAGGATAGGGATGAGGGGGCCATGCATAGCAGGATAGGGTTGAAGGGGTACCATGCATACCAGGATAGGGATGAGGGGGCCATGCATACCATTATAGGGATGAGGGAGCCATGCATAGCAGGATAGGGATGAAGAGTTGCCATGCATACCAGGATAGGAGGGGGGCAGCACATACCAGGATGGGAGACCATATACCAATAAAAATTCTCACCACCCGGGCGTAGAACGGGTTCATAGCTAGTATATATATTTACAGTGCCTTTCAAAAGTATTCGGCCCCCTGGAACTTTTCAACCTTTTCCCACATATCATGCTTCAAACATAAAGATACCAAATGTAAATTTTTGGTGACGAACAATAACAAGTGGAACACAATTGTGAAGTTGACGAAATTTATTGGTTATTTTGAATTTTTGTGCAAAGTCGAAACTGAAAAGTGGGGCGTGCAATATTATTCAGCCCCTTTAACTTAATACTTTGTTGCACCACCTTTTGCTGTGATTACAGCTGCAAGTCGCTTGGGTATGTCTCTATCAGTTTTGTACATCGAGAGACTGAAATTCTTGCAAGAGTGCCAATAGGGAATGGCACGGGAAATTCTTGGCAAGGGAATGCCAAGAGTGTGCAAAGCAGTAATCAAAGCAAAAGGTGGCTACTTTGAAGAACATAGAATATAAGACATATTTTCATATTCAACTCTTTGAATGAGAAGGTGTGTCCAAACTTTTGGTCTGTACTGTGTATGTATATATATATATATATATATATATATATCTCAAATGAAAAACAAATCTTAACTGAGAAAAGTAAGTTAATGTGTATGCACAATGTAAGTGCATATCAACACATGACCATTAACCAGAGAAAACAAAAAGCAAAAAACACAAATGTCCTGAACTAAAAAGTAAAAAATAAACTGCAAATAATGCATGAAGGTAATAATAATAGTAAGGGTATTTAGTAAACATAATTTTGATCAAAATAATGTACAAGCCATCCCGCCACGTCACGGCAACCCTTGTGGGACAGTCCCTACTCTAGTATTTAAAACCTTTTCACTTGCCAAGTGACGTGAATGTGAATAAGGATCGAGCGGCGGAACCACTAGTAACAGCTTAGGCCAGACTGGATGGATTTCCCAGCTCAGAAAGAGGGCGGTCACACCCATATATGCACTGAATGCACAATGAAACGAATAAAAAACAAATCTGAACTGAGAAAAGTAAGTTAATGTGTATGCACAATGTAAGTGCATATTAACACATGACCATTAACCAGAGAAAACAAAAAGCAAAAAACACAAATGTCCTGAACTAAAAAGTAAAAAATATACTGCAAATAATGCATAAAGTTAATAATAATAATAAGGGTATTTAGTAAACATAATTTTGGCAACCCTTGTGTGTATATGTGTGTGTATATATATATATATATATATATATATATATATATATATATATATATATATATATATATATATATATATATATATATATACACTCACTGGCCACTTTATTAGGTACACCATGCTAGTAAGGGGTTGGACCCCCTTTTGCCTTCAGAACTGACTCAATTCTTCGTGGCAGAGATTCAACAAGGTGCTGGAAGCATTCCTCAGAGATTTTGGACCATATTGACATGATGGCATCACACAGTTGGCGCAGATTTGTCGGCTGCACATCCCTGATGCGAATCTCCCGTTCCACCACATCCCAAAGATGCTCTATTGGATTGAGATCTGGTGACTGAGGAGGCCATTTGAGTACAGTAAACTCATTGTCATGTTCAAGAAACCAATCTGAGATGATTCGAGCTTTATGACATGGCGCATTATCCTGCTGAAAGTAGCCATCAGATGTTGGGTACATTGTGGTCATAAAGGGATGGACATGGTCAGCAACAATACTCAGGTAGGCTGTGGCATTGCAACGATGCTCAATTGGTACCAAGGGGCCCAAAGAGTGCCCAGAAAAAATTCCCCACACCATGACACCACCACCACCAGCCTGAACCGTTGATACAAGGCAGGATGGATCCATGCTTTCATGTTGTTTACGCCAAATTCTGACCCTACCATCCGAATGTCGCAGCAGAAATCGAGACTCATCAGACCAGGCAACGTTTTTCCAATCTTCTACTGTCCAATTTCGATGAGCTTGTGCAAATTGTAGCCTCAGTTTCCTGTTCTTAGCTGAGAGGAGTGGTACCCAGTGTGGTCTTCTGCTGCTGTAGCCCATCTGCCTCAAAGTTCGACGCACTGTGCGTTCAGAGATGCTCTTCTGCCTACCTTGGTTGTAACGGGTGGCAATTTGAGTCACTGTTGCCTTTCTATCAGCTCGAACCAGTCTGCCCATTCTCCTCTGACCTCTGGCATCAACATGGCATTTCCGGCCACAGAACTGCCGCTCACTGGATTTTTTTTCTTTTTCGGACCATTCTCTGTAAACCCTAGAGATGGTTGTGCGTGAAAATCCCAGTAGATCAGCAGTTTCTGAAATTCTCAGACCAGCCCTTCTGGCACCAACAATCATGCCACGTTCAAAGGCACTCAAATCACCTTTCTTCCCCATACTGATGCTCGGTTTGAACTGCAGGAGATTGTCTTGACCATGTCTACATGCCTAAATGCACTGAGTTGCCGCCATGTGATTGGCTGATTAGAAATTAAGTCTTAACACACAGTTGGACAGGTGTACCTAATAAAGTGGCCAGTGAGTGTGTATATATATATATATATATATATATATATATATATAACCCCTTCCTGACATCCGACGTACTATCCCGTCCACGGTACCCGGGCCCGTATGACAGTGGACGGGATAGTACGTCTACCGCGATCAGCGGCGCCCACGTGGTGAGCGCCGCTGATCGCGGCCGGGTGTCAGCTGATTATCACAGCTGACACCCGGCACTATGTGTCAGGGGGGTCACGGACCGCCCCCGACACGTTAACCCCTTGCACACCGCGATCAAACATGATCGCGGTGTACCGGGAGTTAAAGGGAAGCATCCCTGAGCCCCCCACGGCAGCGCAATGTGCAGCGCTGCTGCGGGGGGCTCCTATCCTCCAGGCCCCCGAATCCAAGATGGCGACGGGGGCCTTCGGGGACCTGAGGAAGCTGGCTTCCTCAGTGCCTGCAAAGCGCAGGCAAGAGGAAGTCTTCTTCAATGCCTGTGACAGATTGCTGATCTCTCACAGTGATCTGTGATGTGACAGATCAGCGATCTGTCACAGGACAGTGATGTCCCACCTGGGACTATGTAATAAAGTAAAAAAAATGTAAAAATAAATTTAAAAAAATCGCAAAATAAATTAGAAAAAAAAAAAAAATATTCCCTCAATAAATCCATTTTTTGGAAATAATAAAAAAAAAAACAATAAAAGTACACATATTAGGTATTGCCGCGTCCGTAATGACCCGCCCTATAAAACTGTCCCATTAGTTAACCCTTTTAGCGAACCCCTTAAAAAATAAAAATAAAAAACAAAAAATAATGATTTATTATCATACCGCCAAACAAAAAGTGTAATAACGCGCGATCAAAAAGACGCATATAAATATCCATGGTACCGCTGAAAACGTCATCTTGTCCCGCAAAAAACGAGCTGCCACACAGCATCATCAGTGAAAAAATAAAAAAGTTATAGCTCGCAGAATAAAGCGATGCAAAAATTATTTTTTATATAAAATAGTTTTCATTGCATAAAACCGACAAAAACATAAAAAAACGACCTAAATGAGGTATCGCTGTAACCGTACTGACCCGAAGAATAAAACCGCTTTATCAATTTTACCGCACGCGGAACGGTGTAAACGCACCCCCCCAAAAGAAATTCATGAAACGCTGGTTTTTGTTCATTCTGCGTCCCAAAAATAGGAATAAAAAGCGATCAAAAAATGTCACGTGCCCGAAAATGGTACCAATAAAAACATCAACTCGTCCCGCAAAAAATAAGACCTCACATGACTCAGTGGGTCAAAATACGGAAAAATTATAGCTCTCAAAATGTGGTGATGCAAAAACTATTTTACAATAAAAAGCGTCTTTTAGCGTGCGACAGCCGCCAAACATAAAAACGGCCATAAATAGTAAGTCAAACCCCCCGTTATCACCCCCTTAGTTAGGGAAAAATAATAAAATAAAAAAAAGTATTTATTTCCATTTTCCCGTTAGGGTAAGGCTGTGTGCACACGCTGCGGATTAGGTGCGGATTCATCCGCGCGGATTTTGTAAAATCCGCAGGTCAAAAGACCTGCGGTTTTACCTGCGGATTGCTCTGCGGTTTTGTCCTGCGGTTTTTCATCTCCTCAATAGAGGAGATGGCAAACCGCAGGAGAATCCGCAGAAAGAATTGACATGTCAATTCTTTCTGCGGATTGAAAACCGCAGATAATCCGCGCGGAAAATTCCGCACCGTCTGCACTGCGGTTTTTGATTCCCATAGGGAATCATGGTACTGTACACCGCAGCAGAAACTGCTGCGGGTCCGCAGCAGCCAAAACCGCTGCGGAACCGCAGCAAAATCCGCAGCGTGTGCACACAGCCTTAGGGTTAGGGCTAGGGTTAGGGCTAGGGTTAGGGCTCAGATTAGGGTTAGGGTTGTGTGTTGGGGTTAGGGTTGGAGTTATAATTGGGGGTTTCCACTGTTTAGGCACATCAGGGGCTCTCCAAATGCAACATGGCGTCTGATCTCAATTCCAGCCAATTCTGAGTTGAAAAAGTCAAATGGTGCTCCTTCCCTTCCAAGCTCTGCCATGCACCCAAACAGTGTTTTACCCCCACATGTAGGGTATCAGCCTACTCAGGACAAATTGCAAAACAATTTTTGGGGTCCAATTTCTCCTGTTACCCTTAGGAAAATAAAAAATTGGGGGCAAAAATATCATTTTTGTGGAAAAAAATGATTTTTTTATTTTCACGTCCGAGTGTTATAAACTTCTGTGAAGCACTTGGGGGTTCAAAGTGCTCACCACACATCTAGATAAGTTCCGTGGGGGGTCTAGTGTCCAAAATGGGGTCACTTGTGGGGAGTTTCAATAGTTTAGGTACATCAGGGGCTCTCCAAACGCACATGACACCCGCAGACCATTCCATCAAAGTCTGCATTCCAAAACGTCACTGCTTCCCTTCCGAGCCCCGACGTGTGTCCATACAGTAGTTTTCTCCCACATATGGGGTGTCAGCGTACTCAGGCCAAATTGGACAACAACTTTTGGGGGTCCAATTTCTCCTGTTACCCTTGGGAAAATGAAAAAATTGGGGACTAATTGATCATGTTTCTGGAAAAAATACGATTTTTTTATTTTCATGCCCTGGCATTATAAACTTCAGTGAAGCCCTTGGGGGTTCAAAGTGCTCACCTCACATCTAGATAAGTTCCTTAGTGGGTCTAGTTTTCAAAATGGGGTCATTTGTGGGGGGTTTCCACTGTTTAGGCACATTAGGGGCTCTCCAAAGGCAACATGACACCCGCAGACCATTCCATCAAAGTCTGCATTCCAAAACGTCACTACTTCCCTTCCGAGCCCCGACGTGTGCCCATACAGTAGTTTTCTCCCACATATGGGGTATCAGCATACTC
This sequence comes from Dendrobates tinctorius, assembly GCF_039654945.1. Classification (NCBI taxonomy): domain Eukaryota; kingdom Metazoa; phylum Chordata; class Amphibia; order Anura; family Dendrobatidae; genus Dendrobates; species Dendrobates tinctorius. The sequence goes on along the minus strand of NW_027361975.1, from coordinate 2,021,630 downwards.
AGGGCAAATTGGACAACAACTTTTGGGGTCCAATTTCTCCTGGTACCCTTGGGAAAATAAAAAAATGGTGACTAAAAGATCATGTTTGTGGAAAAAATACGAATTTTTTATTTTCACGCCCGGGCGTTATAAACTTCTGTGAAGCACTGGGGGGTTCAAAGTGCTCACCACACATCTAGATAAGTTCCTTGGGGGGTCTAGTTTACAAAATGGTGTCATTTGTGGGGGGTTTCCACTGTTTAGGTACATTAGGGGCTCTCCAAAGGCAACATGACACCCGCAGACCATTCCATCAAAGTCTGCATTCCAAAACGTCACTACTTCCCTTCCGAGCCCCGACGTGTGCCCATACAGTAGTTTTCTCCCACATATGGGGTATCAGCATACTCAGGGCAAATTGGACAACAACTTTTGGGGTCCAATTTCTCCTGGTACCCTTGGGAAAATAAAAAAATGGTGACTAAAAGATCATGTTTGTGGAAAAAATACGAAGAGTTTATTTTCACGCCATTATAAACTTCTGTGAAGCACTGGGGGGGTCAAAGTGCTCACCACACATCTAGATAAGTTCCTTAGGGGGTCTAGTTTCCAAAATGGTGTCATTTGTGGGGGGTTTCCACTGTTTAGGTACATCAGGGGTTTTCCAATCGCGACATGGTGTCCGATCTCAATTCCAGCCAAAAACGTCAAATGGCGCTGCTTCCCTTCCGAGCTCTGCCATGCGCCCAAATAGTGGTTTACCCCCACATGTGGGGTATCAGCATACTCAGAACAAATTGCACAATAACTTTTACGGTCCTGTTACCCTTGGAAAAATAAGAATTGAGGGTGAAAAGATCATGTTTGTGGAAAAAATATGATTTTTTAATTGTATGGCTTTATGTTATAAACTTCTGTGAAGCCCATGGGGGTTCAAAGTTCTCACCACACATCTAGATAAGTTCCTTAGGGGGTCTAGTTTCCAAAATGGTGTCATTTGTGGGGGGTTTCCACTGTTTTGGTACATCAGGGGTTTTCCAAACGCGACATGGTGTCCGATCTCAATTCCAGCCAAAAACGTCAAATGGCACTGCTTCCCTTCCGAGCTCTGCCATGCGCCCAAATAGTGGTTTACCCCCACATGTGGGGTATCAGCGTACTCAGGACAAATTGTACAATAACTTTTAGGGTCCTGTTACCATTGGGAAAATAAAAATTGGGGTGAAAAGATCATTTTTGTGGAAAAAATATGATTTTTTAATTGTACCGCTGTACGTTTTAAACTTCTGTAAAGCCCTTGTGGGTTCAAAGTTCTCACCACATATCTAGATAAGTTCCTTGGGGGGTCTAGTTTCCAAAATGGGGTCACTTGTAGGGGGTTTCCACTGTTTAGGTACATCAGGGACTCTCCAAACGTGACATGGCGTCCGATCTGAATTCCAGCCAATTTTGAAAAAGTCAAACGGCGCTCCTTCCATTCTGAGCTCTGCCATGCGCCGAAACAGTCGTTGCCCCCCCACAAATCAGGTATCAGCGTACTCAGAACAAATTGCACAATAACTTTTGCAGTCCAATTTCTCCTGTTACCCTTGGTAAAATAAAAAAAATTGAACCTGAAGTATTTTTTTTTGTGAAAAAAAGTTAGATGTTAATTTCTTTTTAAATATTCAAAAAAATTCCTGTGACGCACCTAATGGGTTGATAAACTTCTTGAATGTGGTTTTGAGCACCTTAAGGGGTTCAGTTTTTAGAATGGTGTCACTTTTGGGTATTTTCTATCATATAGACCCCTCAAAGTGGCTTCAAATGTGATGTGGTCCTAAAAATAAAATGGTGTTGTAAAAATGAGAAATCGCTGGTCAACTTTTAACCCTTATAACTTCCTAAAAAAAAAAAATTTTGGTTCCAAAATTGTGCTGATGTAAAGTAAACATGTGGGAAATGTTACTTATCAAGTTTTTTGTGTGCCGTATCTCTGTGATTTAAGGGCATAAAAATTCAAAGTTGGAAAATTGCGAAATTTTCAAAATTTTTGCCAAATTTCCATTTTTTTCACAAATAAACGCAAGTTATTTGAATGAAATTTTACCACTAACATGAAGTACAATATGTCACGAGAAAACAATGTCAGAATCACCGGGATCAATGGAAGTGTTCCAGAGTTATGACCTCATAAAGGTACAGTGGTCAGAATTGTAAAAATTGGCCCGGTCATGAACGTGCAAACCACCCTTGGGGGTGAAGGGGTTAAAGCTGTGGTCTGGTGCCGCCTACTACTTTTTATGTTATTGGCTCTAAAACACAAACTGGAACAAGTCCTATGGGGTATTCAAAGACTTAGACAACTGTCATGGTACTTCAATGAATGTGGATGAAAGTGAAGCACTTCTGCTTCATAGTTCTTCCATACAATATTGGACCTCCACTTTCCTATTGAAGTAGTGCTTCTCATCATTACATTATCTGGGGGTGTAAATAACCTGCTCAGTGGCTGATTTGTGCAAAGAGAAACTCTCTAAGTACTTACTGTCACTAGAACAAAATCTACAGCTATGAAAGCTTTTTTCAATTTTCTATGTCAGAAAAAGTAACTTCATCAAAATAGTAGAGTTCATAAAATTGATGTATATATTTTCTAAGCTCTACCCGTATACAGTATAAAAGGCCCAAAGCCGAAATACGTACCATAAACTCTATAGTCTTTGTATACAAGTCATGACTGAATGTGTTGGCACCCTGAAAATTGTTCCAGAAAATGAAGTATTTCTCCCAGAAAATTATTGCAATGACACGTTTTGTTATACACATGTTTATTTCCTTTGTGTGTATTGGCACAACACAAAAACACAGTGGAAAAAAAGCAAACTGGACATCATTTCACACAAAACCCCAAAAATGGACCAAATACAATTGTTAGCACCCTCAAATTAATATTTGGTTGCACACCCTTTGGAATAAATAACTGAAATCAGTCGCTTCCTATAACCATCAACAAGATTCTTACATCTCTCACCTGGAATTTTGGACCACCTTTCTTTTGCAAACTGCTCCAGGTCTATCATATTTGAAGGATGCCTTCTCCCAACAGCAATTTTAAGATCTCTTCACAGGTGCTCAATGGGATTTAGATCCGGACCCATTGCTGGCCACTTCAGAACTCTCCAGCGCTTTCTTTCCATCCATTTCTGGGTGTTTCTTGAAGTATGTTTGGGGTCATATATATTAGCACACCAACCTAACATTGGCAGGGACCTGATATATAGCAACAAAGCCTATTCACAGAAACCGTCTTAATACAGAGAGCCGACACACTTTCTATACTCCATACTACAGAATTTATACTAAGAGCCGATGCAAAGCTTTATTGCTTATCCACCAATTTTTAAGCAGTGGACTGAGGAAGGCCATATAGGCCGAAACGTTGTACAGACTGCATTAATAAAAATTTGTCTTCTTAAGTTGAGCGCCAAGTTATTTTCACTATTGCCCTGCTGGAAGACCCATGACCTTAGGCGCAAACTCAGTTTTCAGACACTGAACATTAAATTGCAGCCCAAACTCCTCTGGTAATCTTCTACAGTCAAGGCACCCAGTGCCAGTAGAAGCAAAACAACCCCGTATAGCTTTGAACCTCCGCCATATTTGACTTTGTAGGTCTCATTCCGCTTTTAGCCGGTCTCATCTGTCTGTGAGATGCTTTCCCAGAACGATTTTGACTTACATATATTTTGGCAAACTACAGTCTAGCTTTTTTATGTGTCAGCAGTGGGGTCCTCCTCAGTCTCCTGCCATAGCGTTTCATTTTACTCATATGTCGACAGATAGTTCTGACACTGATGCACTCTGAGCCTGCAGGACAGGTTGAATTTCTTTGGAACTTGATTGGAGTTGCTTTTCCTCCATCCGGACTATGCTATGTTGCAACCTTTCATCAATTTTTCTCTGCCATCTACGTCCAGGGATATTAGCTACAGCGCCATGGGTTGTAAACTTCTTGATTATATTGTGCAACGTGGACAAAGGAACATCAAGATTTGAGATGGACTTATAACCTTGAGATTGTTGATGTTTTTCAATAATTTTGATTCTCAAGTCCTCTGACAGTTCTCTTCTCTTTCTGTTTTTCCTTGCTTAGTTTGGCACACACAGAGACACAAACCAAAGAGTGAGTCAACTTCTCCCATTTTTATCTGATTTCAGGTGTGATTTTCATGTTGCCCACACCTGTTACTCTCCACAGCATAGTTTGAGCAAAGAACACATGCTTGAAACAAAGTTGTTTACCCACAATTTTGGAAAGGTGCCAACAATTTTGTCCAGCCCATTTTTGGAGTTTTGTGTGAAATGGTCCAATTTGCCTTTTTTTCTCTTTTTTTTGTGTTGTTCCAATACACACAAAGACAATAAACATGTGTAAAACAAAACATATGGAATTGCAATAATGTTTTTGCAGAAATACTTCATTTTCTGAAACAATTTCAAGAATGCAAACACTGTCAGCCATGACTGTAATCTCTCCACGTTAAGAAAATACATGTATACAACGTCTGAGTTTCTACCTCCAGTAGACATAAATGCTGGAAGATGATGCACAGCAGAGCGCCTTTTCACTCTGCCAGCACCATTATAGTCTAGTTTTGCGGGAGGTTCGGGCATAAGTAACGAAAGCACCCTTAGTAAAAGACTAAACCTTATGTTCCAGGTATTGACATCACTAAGGGCACTGTTGGAGTAACCCTAAGCTGATACTGTATAGTGTACCACACATGCACTGCCTGGTGTGATATTTTAGGAAGAACTCCCGGAGTGGACCCGCTGGACCGTGGCAACGAACCTCCCACGGGCGAGCTGACCAGGTGGACCACCCCCTATACAGGGAGTGTTAGGGGGAGGCCCGCGGGTAACTATCACCATGGCAGCTGGTACCCTGGGAAGGACACAGGAGTCACGACTGGAGGTCGGAGAGGCTGGCGGGGGATCTCCCCAGGACAGGAGCACAGATGGCGGTCAGGACTGGAATGACGGCAAAGCGGCAGGGACCGGACACGGACTGGAGGACACAGGGACCGGACACGAACTGGAAGACACAGGGACCGGACACGGACTGGAAGACGGCACAGGGCGGAGTGGAGCCCCGGAGTACCAGGACCTAGAAGAGAGAACAGCGGAGAGCATGGGTAAAATATAGGCAGGAGAGCGGGAGCTGCAGGCAGAGGAACGAATGGAAGGACGAGGGGCCAGAATCACTAGCTAAGCACAAGTGATCATCAGGCACCGCCAGGAGGAAGAGGCGGCCTGATATAGGGAGTGTGCCTGGAACTTCCGGGTCATGACCTCCTCCCAGAGCAGAGCGAAGAGGAGGGCGCGCGCCTGCAGGGGGAATGGAGCGCATGAACACTTCTGAGCACAGTGTGGGCGCGCATCCGAGGAGCAGGAAGCCAGGCAGGGGAGTGCGCCGGACAGAGAGCAGGGGACTGAGCGGGAGCGCGTGCTGGATGAGTGCACCGGGGAGCTGAGAGCTGCGGTGAGGACCGAGGCGGGCGCGGCAGCAGTGTGGGAGCCGGGAGTGAGTGGGACGGCTGGAGCGGCGGTGAGGGAGCCGGCGGGGACCGCGGCAGCAGGCGCAGCAGGGGCGTGACACCTAGACAATGAATTCCCAAGAAACTCCCCCTCAGAACTAGTAGGAGACTTGTGAGGTAGAAACAGTCATTTTAAAGAAGCTGCAGAGTCTGGTGGCTGCAGTATGGTTCACTTGTTAGCCATGTCAGTAACTTGACAACTTTATGATCATAGATCATAAACTAAGCATGAGTCACAGTGTGATGCAGCAGCAAAAAAGTAATTATCCCCCTCTACTCCTCTTTGGTCAGACTTCATCTGGAATACTGTGTCCAGTTTTGGGCACCACATTTTAAAAAAGACATCAACAAACTGGAGCAAGTTCAGAGAAGAGCGACCAGATTGGTGATTGGTCTGCAAACCATGTCCTATGAGGAACGGTTACAGAATTTGCGAATGTTTAGCTTGCAAAAGAGAAGATTGAGAGGAGACTTAATAGCTGTCTACAAATATCTCAAGGGCTGTCATATTGTAGAAGGATAATCTTTATTCTCATTTGCACAAGGAAAGACTAGTGTGGGCGCGCGTCCAAGGAGCAGGAAGCCAGGCAGGGGCGCGCGCCCGACAGAGAGCAGGGGACTGAGTGGGAGCGCGTGCTGGGTGAGTGCACCGGGGAGCTGAGAGCTGCGGTGAGGACCGAGGCGGGCGCGGCAGTGGTGTGGGAGCCGGGAGTGAGTGGGACGGCTGGAGCGGCGGTGACGGAGCCGGCGGGGACCGCGGCAGCAGCGGCGTGACAGTACCCCCCTCCCAACGCGCCCCCCTCCGCAGACTGGAAAGAAACTTAGTCAAAATTCTGGGAGCCTGGATAGTCTCCCGAGGCTCCTAGGATCTCTCCTCGGGACCAAAACCCTTACAATCAACTAGAAAAAAGGTTCTCCCTCTTTGCTTTTTCATGGCTAAAATGTCTTTAACCTCAAACACATCGTCAGCGGAGACAGGTAGAGGAGAATGGATAGCAGAGGCATGGAACTGATTGAGGATGACAGGTTTTAGAAGGGATACGTGAAAGGAATTAGGGATGCGGAGCGAGGCAGGAAGTCGCAGTTTGTAGGAGACATCGTTGATACGAGCCAAGACCTCAAAGGGTCCAATGTACCGGGGTCCCAGTTTGCGCGAAGGGATCTTTAGGCAAATGTACAAACCCTATCACCCGGATGATATAGTGGGGAGTCCAAGCGCCTTTTGTCTGCGTGTCTTTTCACCCTGTCATGAGCTAACTCGAGAGCGGTCTTGGTCTCCTGCCAGATCCTAGAGAAATCCCAGACAGAAGATCTGCCGCCGGTACACCCGAGATAGAAGGAACCGGTAAAGGTACACCCGGATGTTGCCCGTAGACGACAAAAAAAGGTGACTTGGCAGAAGATTCGCTGAAGTGATTGTTATAAGCGAATTCAGCCCACGGGAGTAAGTCAGACCAGTCATTCTGGTGGGCATTAGAAAAATGCCGGAGATAGTTCACCAAATTCTGGTTAGTCCGCTCTGCTTGACCGTTGGACTGTGGGTGGTACGATGAGGAGAAGTCGAGTGTGATGTCCAGAGACCGGCATAGGGCTCTCCAAAATCGAGAGGTGAATTGGACTCCTCTGTCCGAAACAATATGCTGGGGCAGTCCATGGAGACGGAAGATGTGATGGATGAAGACTCTCGCCAAGTCAGGCGCTGAGGGTAATCCAGGGAGAGACATGAAGTGGGCCATCTTGGAGAATCTGTCTACCACCACAAGGATGACGGTGCAGCCTGCAGACTTGGGTAGATCGGTAATAAAATGCATGGCAACATGTTGCCATGGAGTCGAAGGAACGGGAAGCGGATGTAGAAGACCGGAGGGCAGCTGCCTAGGAATTTTGTTTTTGGCACAGGACGGACAGGAGGCGACAAAACTCCGTACATCTTGGAGAAGAGTAGACCACCAGTAGTAGCGAGACACAAGGACAAGCGTCTTCTTAAGGCCGACATGACCTGCAAGTTTGGAGGCATGCCCCCAGCGTAAGACTCGTTTCCGGTCCTTCTCGGGCACAAAGTCTTACCAGGAGGTGGCAAAACTAACGCGACAGGTGCCACCGTGATGAGCCTGGAAGGATCCAAGATGTACGTGGGTTCTTCCTCAACATCTGCAGACAGGAAAGACCTTGACAAAGCGTCAGCCTTGAGGTTCTTGTTACCGGGACAAAAGCGCAGGTCAAAATCGAATCGACCGAAGAACAGGGACCACCTGGCCTGCCGTGAGTTGAGTCTCTGTGCCGATCGAAGATAAGCTAGGTTCTTATGGTCCGTGTAGATTGTAAACGGATGTACAGCTCCGTCCAATAGGTAACTCCATTCCTCCAGGGCTAACTTGATGGCAAGCAGTTCCCTGTCTCCAATGGAATAGTTCCGTTCCGAAGTGGAGAATGTCTTAGAAAAGAAACCGCATGAAACAAGCCAACCAGAGGTGGATTTCTGAGAAAGCACTGCTCCGGCCCCAGTAGCCGAAGCATCAACCTTGAGGAAGAAGGGTTTGTTAGCCTCTGGGCGATGGAGCACGGGTGCCGTGGCGAAGGCTTGTTTCAGAGACAAAAAGGTGTTCTCGGCCTCGGATGGCCAAACATGAGGATTAGCTCCCTTGCGGATCAAGGAGGAGATGGGACCAGTCAAGGAGGAAAAGTGAGGGATGAACTGCCGGTAATAATTTGCGAAGCCAAGAAACCTCTGAATTGCCTTAATGCCATGGGGACGCGGCCAGTTGAGCACGGCTGACACTTTCTCTGGATCCATGTGCAAGCCTGAGTCGGAGATGATGTAGCCTAAGAATGGAAGAGAGGACTGTTCAAAGGTGCACTTCTCCAGCTTAGCATACAGGCGGTTCTCCCTGAGGCGCAACAGTACTTGACGGACATTTCTCCTGTGGGCGGACAGGTCAGGAGAAAAGACGAGGCTATCGTCTAGATACACAACTACACAGGAGTACAGAAGGTCTCGAAAAATGTCATTTACAAATTCCTGGAATGCTGCGGGAGCGTTGCACAAACCGAAGGGCATGACCCGGTATTCGTAGTGCCCATCCCTGGTGTTGAAAGCGGTCTTCCATTCATCTCTGGAGCGAATACGGATGAGATTGTAGGCTCCACGGAGATCTAGCTTGGTGAAGATTCGCGCCCCTTGCAGTCGATCGAATAACTCGGGAATGAGAGGAAGTGGGTACTTGTTCTTGATTGTGATCTCATTAAGACCCCGATAGTCGATACAAGGACGAAGATACTTTTACTTCTTCTTGACAAAGAAGAAACCTGCTCCAGCGGGTGAAGACGACTTCCGAATAAAGCCTCTGGCCAAATTTTCCTGAACGTATTCGGTCATGGCTTGGGACTCAAGGGGATTCAGAGGATAAATTCGCCCCCGGGGTGGAGTAGAACCTGGAACAAGATCGATCGGGCAGTCATATGGCCGGTGCAGGGGAAGACTCTCTGCCTTCTTCTTGTTGAAGACGTCGGCGAAGGCCCAATAGGCTGGGGGCAGACCGGATGGTCCCGAGGCTGATGGTGAAGTCTTGGGAGGCTGCACAAGAAGGAGGCACTTAGTATGGCAGGACTGTCCCCAACGAAGAATGTCCCCAGATCGCCAATCCAGAACAGGTTCATGTGTCCTTAACCAAGGAAGACCTAAAAGCAAGGTATGGGATAATGAAGGCTGTACGAAGAAGGCTATCTTCTCTCGGTGCAAGGCTCCAATCTGTAACTCCACCTCTTCGGTGATCAAGGTAACGGTCTCGCTCAGGGGAGCACCGTCGACAGAAGCTAACTGCTAGGGAAACTCCAAGGACCTGACAGGTATCCGCAATCTTTCTACCGCTTCGAGTTGGATGAAGTTCCCTGCTGCCCCTGAATCAATATAGGCCACCTCAGAAAAACGTTTGGAACCCAGGATCAACAAAACAGAGAGGGTCAAGGGTAGAGAGGTGTCACTGACACCTAGGGAGGCCTCTCTTACCTGTCCTAGGCGGAGGCGTTTCCCGGCCTTACCGGACAGGAACGCAGGAGATGGGCGGCGCTGCCACAATAGAGGCAAAGGCCGTGCGTGAGTCTCTCCTGGCAACGCTGTTCCGCTGGTTTGAGTCGGTCCACCTGCATGGGCTCCGGTGCAGAAGCCGCAGCGGAAAATCGCAGGCGAGGAGGGCTGCGTGTAGAGGGAACTGAACGAGAAGGTCTTCTCTCCCTGGCGGCTTCGCGGGAGCGCTCCTGGAAACGGAGGTCGATACGAGTTGCCAGGGAAATGAGGTCATCCAAATACGTAGGTGTGTCTCTCCCAGCCAACTCGTCTTTAATTCGAGCGGATAGGCCGCGCCAAAAAGCCCCTACCAGCGCCTCGTTGTTTCATCCTAGCTCGGAGGACAACGTACGGAACTGGATAGCGTACTGCCCCACAAAGAGAGCACCTTGGCGGAGATTGAATAAGGACTCGGTGGTTGAGACCAGGCGACCGGGCTCGTCGAAGACTTTACGAAAAGTCTCCAGGAAGCTTGCAAGCTGAGAGACTGAAGGATCGTCTCGCTCCCACGAAGGATTTACCCAGGCCAGCGCCTCACCCTCTAAGTGGGATACCACAAAGGCTACTTTGGCTCAGTCGGTGGATACTGCAGGGGTGACAATTCAAAATGGAGCTGGCATTGATTAAGGAACCCCCAACACAGCTTGGGATCTCCGCTGTAGCGCGGGGGTTTGGCCAAACGGGTGACAGATGCGAGCCACAGAGGCCATGTAATTCAAAATGTGGACCTGGGTGTCGCATTGCTGGGCGAGCTCCTGCTGGAGACCGGTGATCAGAGAGGCACTCCCTGGATCAGAAGCCTGTAACGACGATAGACGGGACTCCATGGATTTAAGGAATGACATTATCCTCGCCTGATTCTCCCGGAGGAACAAAAGTTCCTTTTGGGTTGGGGCCGAGGTACCAGCGGGATCCATGGCCTGATGATTCTGTGATATTTTAGGAAGAACTCCCGGAGTGGACCCGCTGGACCGTGGCAACGAACCTCCCACGGGCGAGCTGACCAGGTGGACCACTCCCTATTCAGGGAGTGTTAGGGGCAGGCCCGTGGGTAACTATCACCACGGCAGCTGGTACCCTGGGAAGGACACAGGAGTCACGACTGGAGGTCGGAGAGGCTGGCGGGGGATCTCCCCAGGACAGGAGCACAGATGGCGGTCAGGACTGGAATGAAGGCAAAGCGGCAGGGACCGGACACGGACTGGAGGACACAGGGACCGGACACGGACTGGAAGACACAGGGACCGGATACGGACTGGAAGACAGCACAGGGCGGAGTGGAGCCCCGGAGTACCAGGACCTAGAAGAGAGGACAGCGGAGAGCACAGGTAAGATATAGGCAGGAGAGCGGGAACTGCAGGCAGAGGAACGAACGGAGGGACGAGGGGCCAGAATCACTAGCCAAGCACAAGTGATCATCAGGCACCGCCAGGAGGAAGAGGCGGCCTGATATAGGGAGTGTGCCTGGAACTTCCGGGTCATGACCTCCTCCCAGAGCAGAGCGAAGAGGAAGGCGTGCGCCTGCAGGGGGAATGGAGCGCGTGAACGCTCCTGAGCACAGTGTGGGCGCGCATCCGAGGAGCAGGAAGCCAGGCAGGGGAGCGCGCCGGACAGAGAGCAGGGGACTGAGCGGGAGCGCGTGCTGGATGAGTGCATCGGGGAGCTGAGAGCTGCGGTGAGGACCGAGGCAGGCGCGGCAGCAGTGTGGGAGCCGGGAGTGAGTGGGACGGCTGGAGCGGCGGTGAGGGAGCCGGCGGGGACCGCGGCAGCAGGGGCGTGACACCTAGACAATGAATTCCCAAGAAACTCCCCCTCAGAACTAGTAGGAGACTTGTGAGGTAGAAACAGTCATTTTAAAGAAGCTGCAGAGTCTGGTGGCTGCAGTATGGTTCACTTGTTAGCCATGTCAGTAACTTGACAACTTTATGATCATAGATCATAAACTAAGCATGAGTCACAGTGTGATGCAGCAGCAAAAAAGTAATTATCCCCCTCTACTCCTCTTTGGTCAGACCTCATCTGGAATACTGTGTCCAGTAGGGTGACCGCAAAAAATCGATGTCGGAATTTTGTCCGTCCGGACCCCACAAAACGATTCCCCTTTCCAGATATTGAGAGAGCCAAAATTTGAGCTCGATCAAACGACGTTAACCCGTGCCGCTCGTCGCTCAAAGTTTGAAAAAATCCAAATTGAGGTATTTTAAGATTTAGGTATTTTGCATAGTCTGTTAGACTATAAAGAATGTGACAACAACATTGCAGAAATAGCCCTGACCAAATTTTCGAACCATTTGTGGTATTTGAATGCAGAGTTGGTGGGATTATCGTTTTTTGATCCCACCATTACAGACAATGAAAAGTTGTTAATGGCTAATAAATTGCTCAGTAGCACAGATGAACCATCAGAGCACGCTAGGGTTGTAAATCCGAAAGTTAGGAAAGAAAAATTAAAAGAGGTAGGAAGTAACCGACTTTAACGACCTTCTGACAAAAGATGAAGAACAAAAGCAATATGTCCTGCAAGTTGTAAGCAAATGCCGAGCATTATATTCTGACGTTTCAAAAACTACTTTAACAAAAGCTCTAGAATAGATTAGATAACTATGTAAAATTATCAACTCATGTAGGTTAGCGTGCTCTGATGGTTCATCTGTGCTACTGAGCAATTTATTAGCCATTAACAACTTTTCATTGTAATGGTGGGATCAAAAAACGATAATCCCACCAACTCTGCATTCAAATACCACAAATGGTTCGAAAATTTGGTCAGGGCTATTTCTGCAATGTTGTTGTCACATTCTTTATAGTCTAACAGACTATGCAAAATACCTAAATCTTAAAATACCTCAATTTGGATTTTTTCAAACTTTGAGCGACGAGCGGCACGGGTTAACGTCGTTTGATCGAGCTCAAATTTTGGCTCTCTCAATATCTGGAAAGGGGAATCGTTTTGTGGGGTCCAGACGAAAAAGATTCTGACATTTTTTTCCCCCCCATATGAGATCCGTTCACCCTAGTGTCTAGTTTTGGGCACCACATTTTAAAAAAGACATCAACAAACTGGAGCAAGTTCAGAGAAGAGCGACCAGATTGGTGATTGGTCTGCAAACCATGTCCTATGAGGAACGGTTACAGAATTTGCGAATGTTTAGCTTGCAAAAGAGAAGATTGAGAGGAGACTTAATAGCTGTCTACAAATATCTCAAGGGCTGTCATATTGTAGAAGGATAATCTTTATTCTCATTTGCACAAGGAAAGACTAGAAGTAATGGGAAGAAACTGAATGGGAGGAGACATATATTAGATATTAGGAAAAACTTTTTGACTGTTAGGGTGATCAATGAGTGGAACAGGCTGCCACGAGAGGTGGTGAGTTCTCCTTCATTGAAGGTCTTCAAAGGGAGGCTGGACAGACTTCTGTCTGGGATGATTTAGTGAATCCTGCTTTGAGCAGGGGGTTGGACCAGATGACACAGGAGGTCCTTTTCAACTCTACCATTCTATGATTCTATGATGCTATGAGATGGTGGCAAAAAGGTTATTTCGGAAGATAACCACCTAAAAAGAATCAGAGGGACATGGCTAAACATTGTATGTAAGATGAGCCTAAAAATTATTCTAGCCAAAATTGAGAACACCATGCAACACAAACTTAACACAATGCCCATTTCCAATAGTGAACCTGCTTCCCTTTCATGGGAAAATGTTTTTAGCAAGACAATGATCCCTGAGGTACACAAAATTTCTCAGTGTTTCATTTTACTGAAAAATATTCCTGCTGAAACATAATAATAACCTTTATTTTTATATAGTGCTAACATATTCCGCAGTGCTTTACAGTTTGCAAACATTATCATCACTGTCCCCGATGGGGCTCACAAACTAAATTCTTTGGAATGTGGGAGGAAACCGGAGTACCTGGAGGAAACCCACGCAAACACGGGGAGAACATACAAACTCCTTGCAGATGTTGTCCTTGGTGGGATTCAAACCCAGGACTCCCAGCGCTGCAAGGCTGCAGTGCTATCCACTGAGCCACCGTGATGCCCTAATAATGAACTTTCAGTGCGATGACTCTCAATAGGATACCATTTTCTTAATAAAAATGTTGGTTGGGACCATGTTTAACTGTCCTTTGTAATGCAAACAAATCTGTTCACTTTGTAAGGGATTGAATACTTTTGCAACACACTGCAAGTTTGCAAGTTGTTTTTAGACTTCGCCCAGCCCTTGCTATATATATATTGCTTTTATTACTATTCTGATTATTTATTCTTTTTCTTACCCAGATGTGAGTTCTGTGGCTTCACCTGCAGGCAGAAAGCCTCCCTGAACTGGCACATGAAGAAACACGATGCGGATTCTTTCTATAAGTTTCCCTGTGATATTTGTGGTCAGAGGTTTGAGAAGAGGGATAACCTTGCTGCTCACAAAAGTCGAAAGCACCCGACCCCTCGAGTGGTAGACCCCAAAGACACCTCTCCATGTATTGCTTCCTCTTTGAATGATGCAAGTCAAGCTGAAGTCAGTTGTAAAGATGATCACAGAGGACAGTCAATGGATCCTGACCAGGAGATGACAACCATGGCTCCAGAGGGTGCAAAGGAGTACCTCTTCACTGACTTACCCGAAAGTGTGCAGGAAGTGTCACAGCAGACCTCTCCAACTCCTGGGAATGCAGGGTTATCATTGGTGATTGTTTTATAAAATTTGCCCCACTGACCACCACAAATATGGAGCAGGTCATCAAGACAGTGGATCTAATCATAACAGCCTGAAATGCATGCAGTCTTCCTATATTAAAGAGTAGCTAAACTTGTGCAATAGAGCACACTGCAGCTACACTGTGACCTCTAAGTTCTAGGAGCATGGGACTTCACCATCCTCACTGTAGCTGTAGCGTGTGCTCTTCTAAGGCTATGTGCACACGTACTTTTGAGAGCTGCGGATTTGTAAAGAACCGCAGGTAAATCCGCAGGTCAAAAGTCCTGCGGTTCACCTGCGGTTTAGCCTGCAGTTTAGCCCTGCGGTTTCACACCTCACAATGGATAAGGTGTGAAACCGCAGCGGATTCCTCACAAAGAATTGACATGCTGTGGATTGTAACCTGCAGCAAATTCGCGCGGAAAAATCCGCAGCATGTGCACAGCGTTTTTGGTTTTACCATTGAAAACAATGGTACTGTACAACGCAGCAGAAACTGCTGCAGACCCGCAGGGCCAGAAACGCTGCGGATCCACAGCAGAATCTGCAGCGTGTGCACATAGCCTAAGCAAGAGAAAGGTTACCCATGACTTCCATACTGTGCCCTCTCACCCCTGTACTCGGTGTTGGGAGCAGCGTACACTGCTTACTTAGATCTTATCCAGCAATGAACACTTTGGACAGAAATTCTGCATCAGTTTTCTTACATCAAGGAAGCAGGATCGCATAACTAGCCATATTATCGTATGTCTTGAAATTACATATGTGATTAAAAAAAGTTTAGTTGCTCTTTAAAGGATGGCGTGTACCACTCAACTAAAAAATGCACTGGTCAGTGATTAAAGTATAACCAAATAAAATATTTCTGATTTTTTTATTTTTTTTTACACAGTCGTCATTCAGTATGTATCTTTTCATGTCTAATAATATGCAGTTTTTTACTTTTGTATAGTAAGCAAAGTACCTAGGTTGTCCAATATCGACAACCCTTTTATTGAATTGAGCGGCTTGGAAAGGTAAAACAAAAAATTGATTCTAAGGCTAGTTTCAAGCTAGCGTTTTTTTAGCGCTGGGCTTCGTGTGCAATAGAATCCCATGCAAAAACGCATCATGCGTTTTGTATGCATTTGCTTTTTTTAGGCGCATGCGTCTTAACCCGTTTCTAGCCATGTTAACTCTTAAAACGCATGCGATTTTAAACGCAGACGTGCGCATGTCCATGCGCACGCCTGCGTTCCCATAGACTGTGATGTGATTTTTTTCGCGCATTCCATGCGCAAGCGGTTTTTTGAGACAGGTCGGACAGACCAAAAATGCAACACGTTGCGTCCGGCGCGCCTAGGCGCACACTACAAAAATGCATGCGCACAAAAAGGCATACGAACGCGTGCATATGCTAGACCATGCGCCCCCATGTTAAAGATAGGAGCGCAGGACTCATGCGCATGGACGCGCACGAAGCGCAGCTCTAAAAAACGCTAGTGTGAAACCAGCCTCACTCCGTGGACTGGTTGCACTCCTCTGTACTCAGCGATGTGCCCACCATTCCACTGGGATCAACTTTTGGCGGAATCATGTGACCCCTGTAGCAAATTAGCAGCCAAGGATCGACTGTAACATTGAGGGTATCTGTGCAGAAGGAACCATGAACTAACTGCAATATAAAAAAGTTTAGTAACTCAAGGAATGGCATATCACACGTAACTGAGCACGGAATGCACTAGTAAATCAGTAAGTCAAATGAACCATTTCTGGTATTGTCACCATTCAGTTTATATCTTTCTATGTCTAATAAGACAATTTGTGTAGGCACTTTGACATTTTTGTGTGGGGAAGCACATATATTTAACATGAACCTGTCAGCGGTTTTGGCCGATACGAGTTACGGCCATCACCTTTCAGGGCTTACAGTGGATACGGAAAGTATTCAAACCCCTTTAAAGTTTTCACTCTTTGTTTCATTGCAGCCATTTGGTAAATTCAAACAAGTTCATTTTTTATCTCATTAATGTACACTATGCACCCCATCTGGACAGAAAAAAACAGAAATGTTTGCAAATTTATTAAAAAAGAAAAACCGAAATATCACATGGTCATAAGTATTCAGACCCTTTGCTCAGTATTGAGTAGAAGCACCCTTTAAGCTAGTACAGCCATGATACTTCTTGGGAATGATGCAACACGTTTTTCACACCTGGATTTGGGGATCCTCTGCCATTCTTACTTGCAGGTCCTCTCTAGTTCCATCAGGTTGGATGCTGAACGTTGGTGGACAGCCATTTTCAGGTCTCTCGAGAGATGCTCAATTGGGTTTAGGTCAGGGCAGGGCTTTGGCTGGGCCAGTCAAGAATGGTCACAGAGTTGTTCTGAAGCCACTCCTTTGTTATTTTAGCTGTGTGCTTAGGGTCATTGTCTTGTTGGAAGGTGAACCTTCGACCAAGTCTGAGGTCCAAAGCACTCAGGAAGAGGTTTTCATCCATGATATCTCTGTACTTGGCCGCTTTCATATTTCCTTCAATGGCAACCAGTTGTCCTCTCCCTGCAGCTGAAAAACACCCCCATAGCATGATGTTGCCACCACCAAGTTTCATTGTTGGGAAGGTGATGAGCAGTATATAGTTTTCTCCACACATACCACTTAGAACTATCACCAGAAAGGTCTATCTTTGTCTCCTCAGACCAGAGAATCTTATTTCTCATAGTCTGGGAGTCTTTTGTGTGTTTTTTAGTAAACTCTATGCGGGCTTTCATATGTCTTGCACTGAAAAGCTTCTGTCAGGCCACTCTTCCATAAAAGCCCGACTGGTGGAAGGCTGCAGTGATAGTTGACTTTGTGGAACTTTCTCCCATCTCCCTACTGCATCTCTAGATCTCAGCCACAGTGATCTTGGGGTTCTTCTTTATCTCTCTCACCAAGGCTCTTCTCCCACGATTGCTCAGTTTGGCTGGACGTCCAGGTCTAGGAAGACTTCTGGTGGTCCCAAACTTCTTCCATTTAAGGCTTATGGAGGCCACTGTGTTCTTAGGTACTGTGAATACTGCAGAAATTCTTATGTAACCTTGGCCAGATCTGTGCCTTGCCACAATTCTGTCTCTGAGCTCCTTGGCCAGGTCCTTTGACTTCATGATTCTCATTTGGTCTGACATGCACTGTGAGCTGTGAGGTCTTATATAGACAAGTGTGTGACTTTCCAAATCAAGTCATATCAGTTTAATTAAACACAGCTGGACTCCAATGAAGGAGTAGAACCATCTCAAGGAGGATCACAAGGAAATGGACAGCATGTGACTTAACCCTTTCACGACCCATGACGCCTACGTAGGCGTCATGCTATAAATAGCGTTCCTGCGGGTCGGGTGACCGGGGTCATTGAAATGTCACCCGACCCGCAGATACAGGACAACATGCAGTTAAGCCCAGGGGGGGTGGCTTTCCACCCACGTGGTTAGGATCGCTCTGATTGGCTGTTAAAAGTGAAACAGCCAATCAGAGCGATAGTAATATTTCATCAATGAAAATTGATGAAATATTACAATCCTGCCATGGCCGATACTGCAGTAGCATCAGACATGGCTAGAGACACTGATTCGACCCCCCCCACCGGCGATCGCCCCCCCGCCACTGAATGACAGCGGCGATCTGCCGCCGCTGTCATCATCTGCCCCCCTCCCATTCCCTCCACTCCCTGCCAGCTTCCGATCCCCCCCTCACCGCCCCGATACCTTCTGAGTCCCCCTGTCGCTCCCGGTGTCCCGCGGGTCCGGCTCATGGGTGCCGCCATCTTGGAAAATGGTGGGCGCATGCGCAGTGCGCCCGCCCGAATCTGCCGGCTGCAGATTCCATTCTTTCATTTTGATCACTCTCACAGCGATCAAAATAAAATAAAAAGTAAATAAATCCCCCGATTATCACCCCCATAGGTAGGCACAACTAATAAAATAAAGAAAATATTTTTATTTTTCCGTTAGGGTTGGAAAGAGGGTTAGGGTTGGAAAGAGGGTTAGGGTTGGAAAGAGGGTTAGGGTTAGGGTTGCAAAGAGGGTTAGGGTTGGAAATAGGGTTAGGGTTGGAATTGGGGTTAGGGTTGGAATTAGGGTTAGGGTTCGAATTAGGATTAGGGTTGGAATTAGGGTTATGGTTGGAATTAGGGTTAGGGTTGGAATTAGGGTTAGAATTAGGGTTATGGCTGGAATTAGGGTTAGGGTTGGAATTAGGGTTAGGGTTGTGGTTGGGGTTAGGGGTGTGTTGGGGTTAGGGTTGGGATTAGGGTTAGGGATGTGTTGGGGTTAGGGCTGTGGTTAGGGGTGTGTTGGGGTTAGGGTTGAAGTTAGAATTGATGGGTTTCCACTGTTTAGGCACATCACGGGGTCTCCAAACGCGACATGGTGCAACCATTGATTCCAGCCAATTTTGCGTTCAAAAAGTCAAACGGTGCTCCCTCCCTTCCAAGCCCCGACGTGTGCCCAAACAGTGGTTTACCCCAACTTATGGGGTATCAGCGTACTCATGAAAAATTGCACAAAAACTTTTGTGGACTAATTTCTCCTGTTACCCTTGGGAAAATAAAAAATTAGGGGCTAAAAAATTATTTTTGTGGAAAAAAAATGATTTTTTATTTTCACGGCTCTGCGTTATAAACTTCTGTGAAGCACTTGGGGGTTCAAGGTGCTTACCACACATCTAGATAAGTTCCTTGGGGGGTCTAGTTTCCAAAATGAGGTCACATGTGGGGGGTTTCTACTGTTTAGGCACACAGGGGCTCTGCAAATGTAACATGACGCCCGCAGACCATGCCATCAAAGTCAGCATTTCAAAATGTCACTACTTCCCTTCCGAGCCCCGACGTGTGCCCAAACAGTGGTTCCCTCCCACATATAGGGTACCAGCGTACTCAGGACAAACTGTACAACTTTTGGGGTCCAATTTCTCCTGTTACCCTTGTTAAAATAAAAAATTGCAGACTAAAAAATATTTTTTTTAGGAAAAAAAATATTTTTTATTTTCACGGCTCTGCGTTATAAACTTCTGTGAAGCACCTGGGGGTTCAAAGTGCTCACTATGCATCTAGATATGTTCCTTAGGGGGTCTAGTTTCTAAAATGGTGGGGGAGCTCCAAAGTTTAGGCACACAGGGGATCTCCAAACACGACATGGTGTCCGCTAACGATTGGAGCTCATTCTAATTTCAAAAAGTCAAATGGCGCTCTTTACCTTCTGAGCCCTGCCATGCGCCCAAACAGTGGTTCCCCCCCACATATGGGGTACCAGCGTACTCAGGACAAACTGGACAACAACTTTTGTAGTCCAATTTCTCCTGTTACCCTTGTGAAAATAAAAAATAGCATGCTAAAAAATCATTTTTGAGGAAAAAAAAGATTTTTTATTTTCACTGCTCTACGTTATAAACTTTTGTGAAGCACTTGGGGGTTCAAAGTGCTCACTACACATCTAGATAAGTTCCTTAAGGGGTCTAGTTTCCAAAATGGTGTCACTCGTGGGGGAGCTTCAATGTTTAGGTACACAGGGGCTCTCCAAACGAGACATGGTGTCCAATAACGATTGGAGCTAATTTTCCATTCAAAAAGTCAAATGGTGCTCCTTCCCTTCCGGACCCTGCCGTGCGCCCAAACAGTGGTTTATGACCACATATGAGGTATTGGTGTGCTCAGGAGAAATTGCCCAACAAATTTTCCCTGTTGCCCATGTGAAAATGAAAAACTGAAGCCAAAAGATAATTTTTGTGACAAAAAAGTCCTTTTTTTTTACGGATCAATTTGTGAAGCACCTGGGGGTTCAAAGTGATCACTATGCATCTAGATAAGTTCCTTGGGGGGTCTAGTTTCCAAAATGGGGTCACTTGTGGGGGAGCTCCAATGTTTTAGGCGCACAGCGACTCTCCAAACGTGACATGGCAAGCGCTAAATATTCCAGCATATTTTCCATTCAAAAAGTCAAATGTGCTCCTTCCCTTCTGAGCCCTGCCATGTACCCAAACAGTGGTTTATGACCACATATGAGGTATCGGTGTACTCAGGAGAAATTGCCCAACAAATTTTAGGATCCATTTTATCCTGTTGCCCATGTGAAAATGAAAAAAATGATGCTAAAAGAAAATTTGCATTGGAAATATTAAAATGTCCATTTTTTCCTTCCACGTTGCTTTAGTTCCTATGAAGCACCTGAAGGGTTAATAATCTTCTAGAATGTAGTTTTGAGTAGCTTGAGGGATGCAGTTTTTAGAATGGTGTCACTTTTGGGTATTTTCTGCCCTATAGACCCCTCAAAGTGACTTCAAATGTGAGGTGGTCCCTAAAAAAAATGGTTTTGTAAATTTTGTTGTAAAAATGAGAAATCGCTGGTCAACTTTTAACCCTTATTACTTCCTAACAAAAAAAAAATTTGTTTCCAAAATTGTGCTGATGTAAAGTAGACATGTGGGAAATGTTATTTAGTAACTATTTTGTGTCACATAACTCTCTAGTTTAACAGAATCAAAATTCAAAATTTGAAAATTGCTAAATTTTCGCCAAATTTCTGATTTTTTCACAAATAAATGCAAAAATTATCGACCTAAATTTACCACTAACATGAAGCCCAATATGTCACGAAAAACAAGCTCAGAATCGCTAGGATGCGTTAAAGCGTTCCAGAGTTATTACCTCATAAGGGACACTGGTCAGAATTGCAAAAAATGAGCAGGTCATTAAGGTCAAAATAGGCTGAGTCATGAAGGGGTTAAATATGAGTGTCTGAGCAAAGGATCTGAATACTTATGATCATGTGATATTTAAAATTTCTACATTTCTGTCTTTTTCAGTCAAGATGTGGTGCAGAGTGTACATTAATGAGAAAAAATGAACTTGTTTCAGTTTACCAAATGGCTCCAATGAAACAGTGAAATTTTTAAAGGGGTCTGAATACTTTCTGTACCCACTGTATATACAGTATTCTAGAATGCTGTGTAAAAGCCCCCAACCTGACGTATAAGACTTAGCTGTAAACTTAGCTGTTAGGGTGGAAATCCCTGAAGCGAACCAGTAAGTACCGATCAGATCATTCATCTGTGTCTTGGATCTGTGTGTGGGCCCATGTGCCCATTGAACCACCATGCTCCGAGGTAGGCAGGGTTTGAAACCCATTGCGTAAACCCTTCCTTCTTCACGCGTTACTCCCTTCCGCATCCAGTTTTCCTTCTCCTCCTTTGCAGCCTGGTCTTGTAGTTTCTTGAACAGATCCTAGGTCATCATCACGTCTGGTTTCTTGTCCTGAGTCGTTATGTAGTAGCCATCCGACTCTACGATCTTTCCCACCTCTCCATATTGTCATCATGTGGCTGCTTCTTTGGCTGCCATGTCCGCCATGTTATTACCACGTGCCTTTACTGTATTTATTTTTCCATGTGCTTTGACTTTTATTATTGCCACCATCTTTGGCAGTTGGAGTGCATCCAGCAAGTTTCTCATGGCTCCATAATGCTTCATGGTTGTCCTGCTTGCCGTGATGAAGTCCCTCGCAGCCCAGATGGGTCCAAAGTTGTGTGCTATACCTTGCGAATACCTGGAATCGGTATGTTTGCAATTTTGCCTTTTACAATCTGGCAGGCTTTTGTCAGCGCTATCAGTTTTGCTTCATGGACTTCACTGGATTCTTTATGGGTTCCATGCGCTGCTTGACATATTATACAAAGACTAATGCATTAAAGGATCAATCTTTATTCTCATTCCCAACGCGTTTCGAAGTTAAAAACTTCTTCCTCAGGGGATGATATCCCCTGAGGAAGTTTTTTACTTCGAAACGCGTTGGGAAAGAGAATAAAGATTGATCCTTTAATGCATTAGTCTTTGTATAATATGTCAAGCAGCGCACGGAACCCATAAAGAATCCAGTGAAGTTTATGTTTCGGCGGTCACTTGTTTTACCTTTGGACGTGCAGCAGCTGACTATTAATTACATGCGATTTATCTCTCCTACATCAGGTGAGTAGAATATACACATTTCTTTTGCCTTAACCATCGGATAAGACCCTATTTGCCCTTTTTTTAAGTTCCTCTAGTGCAATATATTGCTTTATGGACTGACAAGCTAGGTGGCAGACTTCAGGACCATAGGATTTCTTGATTGCTGGTAACTTCACATCCTGTATGAAATCTACCCTCATCATCTGCAAATCTATAGCCAGCTGCGTAAAGGATCAGCTCTGGGTTGGTCAGTGGCTCATCTGCCACATTGGGTAATCCTGCTGTTTCCTGTTGCATGATGCTGAAACAATCATGGCCATCAGTCCGGAGTAAGTCCTTGTGAAAGGTATTACGCAGATTTTGATCTGAAGAGTCCGTATCCCCCCTTGGGAGGGGGAGTAGAGTGGCCGGATTGAGCACTGTGCATCTGGAGATGGTGACATTGTCAGACAAGAGCAGAGAGCTCTGGAGACGAAGATGCCTGGCAGTGGAGAGGTGATTTGGCTGGGTTTGGTTATGGATTGCTGAGATGTCGTGCGGAGCCAGGATCTGCAGCGGATCTCCAAGAATGATGTCATCAGTCTTGTCCAGAAGGGCGTGTGCTGCAAATACTGCCCTCATGCAGGAGGGGGCTAACCTTGCAACTGGATTCAGGCAAGCTTAAAAAGTAGTGTACCTTCATGATTGGCCACAATGCATCACCTTTTATTTTCATTACAGCCCAGAGATCATTCCAGGTTGCCGCGTATGTTCGCTGGTACTGATGCATTCTGTGGAAAAATGGCATAGGTTACCTTACCAGGTCTGGCAGAGTATTTAGAATACTAGTCACCTGACCTGGGGTGAAATGTACATAGTGTAAGGGCGGTGCTTCCGTCTCCCCCTCCCTTCTGGGTGCCTGTGGCCTTTTTCTCCCAGTCCTGGGGAGCATGTACTGTATGATGGCTTCCCTCTTCATCGGAGGAGTAGTTATGATATTGTGTACTGGGGTTGTATACTGGATGATATTTTGACTTGGAAATTGCCTTTTTGTGTGAGGATGTCCCCCCCCCGCCTGGGGATGCGGTGGATTATAATTCCATATTGGTGTAAACATGTGATGCCTCCCCTCCTCTGAATCCCAGTCTGGGCTCTCTGCTGCCTGTTGTGTCTGGGTGCTACCTGTAGCAGGGAGGTTTTCACCCTCTTTTCCCGATATCATGACTGGCAATGGCTGTGCGGTAAGCACTGGATACAGAGACACTACACTGTTTGGCTTGAGCGTTGGCACAGCCGGTAAAGAAGGAGGTGGAGGAAGAAGTGACAGAGGAGTGACGGAGGAGGAGGTCAGAATTCCCCCTTCTGTGTTTCCTGGGAAGGCATGATTGGTACAATAACGCCTTCTCACTGTAGGGATGGGCGTGGAGCGCCACACACTGTACAATGGATTCTGTTGAGAGCAGACTGCACATGTCCAGTATTTCCCCTCCCCATATGGGGGAGGCATAGATGGTTTCTCACCACCCTTCCCCATCTTATACACGTAAAAATCATTTTGTGGTTCACATATCTTTGTGTACCTCCTAAACGATGTATGTCTGTTGCCACTCTGTAACCAAGCGCTTTCAGAGTTCAGCAGCTTAACATCAGCCAACTTCCCTTTTTTATTTTTCAATTCATCATACCACTCTGCAGCTTGAAGTCTGCAATTTTTTGTGAATTTCACACACTTTCATCAACTGTCTGTAATTCTCATATACTTCACACCATCCCTTTCAGCTACTATATGGGGGCAGTTTTCTCATTGGAGAGTAGGAGACCCTGCAGGGGCTGTTTCCCCAGCTTTTTTCCCTTTCCAAAGCAGTGTTGATATGGCTTTTAACACTTTGTGCTCAGACACACACACACACTCACTTCCCCTTTTCTCAGCTCTGCTGGTCTGTCTAAAATCACGTATCACACAGCACAGTCACAGATACAGCTCAGATTCGAAAAGTTTCTATGCTTCAGCTGCACTTATCTCAGAGTACAAATAGGAAACCGAGCAGCAGGCAGATGTGACAGTGTGATTTACAAGGGATGTTTTCCTGCTAACAGCTGGGGAAATGTGCAAAATGCTTTCTGTTACAACTCTATATTCAAGGAGAGAGCAATTTACATAACAACATAAACAGACGTCCGGGAGATAGAAACCTTCTTTATTATTATGTGACACTTACAAGCTTTTCTGGTAACTGACAACTGCCAATCTCACAAGGCACTCAGATGCCTAGGAGTATCACCCTCCGTACACAGGCGCCTGGATCACCGTCTACGGGAATCTGTGATATCCTTCTAAGTTATTACTATCCATGCCTGGTGCCTGGGAAAGCGCATCCCTCCGTGCATGGGAATCTGTAATAATTTATCTGAGATGGCTTCCTGTGTCAGTTTCCCAGCAACCACAAGCAATCAATCACTGTTCTATCTCCCGGATCTACCCGAACATAAACACATAAAACACGGCACGAGGGAGACACTTTGACTTATATCGCAGGATTTGGTTTGGGGTGTGGACTTTTTACTCTACCTGGGAATGTGGTGGTGACCACAGATGACTAGCCAGAGTTATAAACCCAGGCTGTGCACAGAGGACATTCAGGCAAGATGACAATTTTTTTACCTTACAATAAAGTTGTACAGTCTCTGTCCCGTGAGCCGAGACCGTGGCCGATACCCTCGATTCTCCAGTTAGCAGGGTCCTCGCGTGTTTCATCTAGCCTCACGTTGGGCGCCAGATGTAAGAGAAATTTGTTAGGATAAATCTATCCCTGTGTGTGCTGCGTCCATTCCCAATTAGGCTAAGTGTTGGAGCACTCAAGAATGACACTGCACACCTAGATGACAGAATAACATTTCACTAATACTGATGCTTTATTATAGTAACATATGTTTTTATAGTTGCATATAGAAAGGGGAGGTTAGTTAAGTATCATATGGTCAAGCTTCTCTGTTATTGGTTATCTAAATATGTGAAATATTGTGGTTAAGGCATAGCAACAGGTTGCTTAAGCAATTAACATATAACTGTCGTCTTTTCTGTAATCATGCCAAAGTTGAGACATCTTAAGTTCCTCTTCATTTCTGGAAAGTCACAAGGCATTGTCTGGTCTGTGGTGGCCATTTTAAGCAATTGATTGTAATTAGGGTTGATCCAATAGCTTCGGAAGAGTGCTTATCTGAATAGCTATATCACTTACCAAATAGCTGCCTCGGTAACCTGGCTACCTGGAGCGCTCCCGATAATCAAATGTCCAGCGCGGCAATTGCATGTGTCGCGGCTGTGTGACAGTCACAACACATGCATGGAGAGGAGAGAGTGTTCGTTGGGTTCTCCATGCATGTGTTGTGACTGTCACACAGCCGCGACACATGCAGCGCCGAACAGCTGATTATCGGGAGCGCTCCAGGTATCCGGGTTACTGATGCAGCTATTCGGTAAGTGCTATGGCTATTCGGATAAGTACTTATCTTAAGCTATTTGACCAACCCTAATTATAATGTATATATTAGCTGTTAGTATATTTGCAAGTGAAATCTATATATTCTATATATTTCCATCACAGGACCTGCATCAGCCATGCACTACATTATTCATCCTGCGAGATAGAAGAGCTATGATGGCCAGTAGCACTGGATGACGCAGGCTTTATGCAGCCTGGTATACAGATGTGGCTGGGATATTCCTTGCAACCCCTTCAGACAACCCCTTCTAAGCTTACTACTGGGAGTTGCCAGATATTATTTAATTTACTCTTGGTGTTTTCTCTGTTGTTCTGATCCCAAGTATGACCCAGCTTGTGACCCTGACTTAATTTTCTCTGAATCCCTCCAGACTCTAACCCTAGCCTGCCTGACTTTACTTCAACTGACCTCCAGCTGTAACCTTGACTATGTTTTTGTCTCAGATTGTTTCCCTGGTTCTGCCTCTTCTGTTATTGACTCAACTAGCTTGCCCATCCTTTTCTTGGCTCAGGCTAGCTCCTATGGCTAGTAGCTACTCTGTGGACTCGTCAGTAAATCCAGATCCCCGTATTATGGGCTAAATAGTGAGGGCCAAGGTTCTTCTGGGATTTCTTTCATGTAGGAAATTGAGCCAAGTTTGTTCAAGGTAGTCTTTATTGAACTGGCAGTTTCTGACTGACTTTACAGGTATATTATATAGAGAACTCTGCCATTAGGAGGCCGACATTAAGCACAAACGATTGCTGGTTTCTCCTACGTGACTATATCACACCTGTAGGTGAGTTTGTACAAAGGGCTTGTAAAAGATTGGATGTTATCCTCTACTCAAAGGATACTTTCTGATATTTTCTAACCCCTTCTGATCTCATCTAAATGAAGAGGAGGTAGAGCATGGGAACCTTCTCTCCCTTCATTCACAATGCGAGCTTCCGACATTTCACTACTTTGCATTTTCACGGAGTTAGATTCAGGAAACTCACAATAAATGGTGGTTCTAGAAGTGCCCCTTCTGATTAATATTCTGGAACTGAGCCCTATTTTCTGTGCTTTTAACTTTGAAGGACTTAATATATCATATGTAATAGAGTTATTCAATAACAGGGCCCTAATAACGTGTGTAATAGAGATATCTAGACACATTTATGATGCACAAGTTGTACACTGGCTCATGAAAAGCATAAACCATATATAGGTGAAGTTTGTACTGTGACTACCAGGGGTCACTGTAATATAATAATTTTATTTCTATAGTGACAACATATTCCGCAGCACTTTACATTTTAGAGGGGACTTGCACAGACGATAAAAGACATTAAAAAATAAAAATAATCACATAAAACAACTGATACCAAGAGGAATGAAGGCCCTGCTCTCAAGCTTACAATCTATGAGGAAATAAGGGGGACACGAAAGGTGGGTGGTAACAATTGCTTTCATTGTTCGGATCAGCCATATTGTAAGAATCGGGTTTTCATGTAATGCTGCATGAACCGGTTATTAGCCAGAATATGTAAAAGTACAGGCACAGGGGGATATTAAATGCATAAAGGGTGTGAGAATAGATGATCAGAGGAACCTGGTTATGAACAAAATTTTGAATTGGTCACACAGGGATATTTAGATTAATGTGTTGAGATGGTAGGCCAGTCTGAAGACATGCATTTTTAGGGCACGCTTAAAACTGGGTATTGGGGATAATCAAATTATCCTGGGTAGTGCTTTCCAAATAATTGGCGCAGCAAGTGTATAGTCTTGGAGACGGGAGTGGGAGTTTCTGATTAATGAGGATGTTAACCTCAGGTCATTAGCAGAACCGAGGGCACGAATAGGGTGGTAGGCTGAGACGAGGGAGGAGATGTAGGGTAGTGCTGAGCCATGGAGTACTTTGTGGGTGAAAGTGATAAGTTTGTATTGAACTCTGGAGTGGATGGGTAGCCAGTGTAAGGACTGGCACAAGGTAGAGGCATCAGTGTAACGATTGGTGAGGAATATGATCCTGACTGCCGCATTCAAGATAGATTGGAGAGGGGAGAGTTTGGTAAGAGGGAGACTGATTAGAAGAGAGTTACAATAGTCCAGACGAGAATGAATAATAGAGACAGTAAAAGTTTTTGCAGAGTTGAAAGTTAAAAAAGGTCAAGGTTTAGAAATGTTGAGGTGTAGCTACCAAGAGCGAGCCAGTGATCGGACGTGAGGGGTGAATAAAAGATCTGAATCAAGTATGACCCCAAGACAGTGGGCATGTTGCTAGGGAGTAATGGTAGAACCATACATGTAAATGGCTATGTCGGGCATAGGTAGGTTAGTAGAGGGAGGAAACACAAGGGGTTCAGTTTTGATAGGTTCAATTTCAGATAGGGGGGACATGATGTTGGAGACAGCGGTAAGAATCACTGGTGTTTTCCAAAAAGGCAGGCGTCGTGTCAGAAGAAGTGTATAATTGAGTGTCATCAGCATAGAGATGGTACTGGAAACCAAATCTACTGATTGTTTGTCCGATAGAGGCAGTATAAAAGGAGAAGAGAAGGGGGCCTAGGACTGATGCTTGAGGAACCCCAACAGTCAGGGGAAGATGAGAGGAGGAGGAGCAAGCAAAAGATACAGTAAAGGAGCGGTGTCATGGTTTGAACAGGGTTCTTGCCCTGCACTCACAGGGTTAAGTGTTCGTGGCCTCTTTCTGGATCTGGGAGGGGTATTTATACTCACTCTTTACCAGGGTTCTCTGTCAGCTATAGTGTTGTTCTGGTGTGTCTGACCCCTGGTGTGTGTGTATTCTGCATTGCTTGTTTGCTTCCCGTGTATGACCCGGTCCGTCCCCTCACTCTGTACTCCTCTCGTTTTGGTACTATTGTCTTTTCTGGTTCAGACCTCCTGGCTTGGCTATCGTTACTCCGTTACAGTTTGTCCCTATTGTACCGTCTATTGCCCGTTCTGGTTTTCTGATCTATTGCTACGTCCTGACTATCCATTCTGTCTAACCCTTTGGTACTGTATTGCTATCTTGTGCTTTGACCCGGCTTGATCTGGTTTCTGTCTCTGTCTATGCCCCTTGGTAATAATGTCCTGTAGTTACCTTTCTAGGAGTTTCCCTGCAGCTCCTAGCTCTGTGGAGCTTAGGCCACGCCCCCAGCAGTCACGTGCTTCAGGTCCTGATAGTCTGAAGCATGCATCGTCACCGCTGCTGCCCTGCTCCACAGGTATCTTTGAGCACTGTTTTTGTACTCAGGACATGCGCACTGGCTCAGTGAGCAAGTGCAGTGTTCCTGACATTATAGCTCACCATTTCAGTTTTTTTTTTCCTCTGAAAAAAAAAAAAAAAAAAATTGTGTTATCCTCATGGATCCCATACAAGCTTTGGCTAATCAGGTCAAGCACCTGACCCAAATGTTCCACAAACTTAATGTGGAACAGCGCACGATGGCCCATACCCAGCAACAGTTGGTGGATACTGTGCAGGGGGCTGACGCTGCAGGGGCTCCTAGTGCTGGGGATAGAGATGTATCATTGGCTTCCCCCGTATATCCGGTCAAATTGCCAGACCCTTTCTCAGGGGATAAAAGGGAGTTCAGGTCGTTCAGAGAAGGATGCAAGCTTTTTTTTTCTCTGAGGCCCCGCTCCTCCGGGGATGAGTTCCAGAGGGTGGTGGTCATCATTTCCCTACTTCGGGGGGCTCCACAGGCATGGGCTTTCTCTCTCTCTTCCTCTGCTCCTGGACGTATGTCTGTGAATTTGTTCTTTGAAGCTCTGGGGCTCATTTATGATGAGCCTGATAGAGTGCGTCTGGCAGAGGCTATGTTGATGAGTGTGACACAGGAGAGGCACTCTGCTGAATGGTTCTGCTCTGAGTTCAGACGCTGGGCAGCGGAGGTCTCCTGGGATGATGCTACCCTCCGGGGTTTGTTCTGTAGAGGCCTGTCCGAACGTTTGAAAGATGCCCTAGCCCTTCATCCTCCACCAGATTCTTTGGAGGACGCTATGATCCAGGCTGTCCGCATGGACCGTAGGCTGCGGGCAAGAGGGGTCATGCTGCAGGAGACCCCTTTATTCTCCAATCTGAGAGACTCTGCATCTAGTCCTGAGCCCATGGAGGTTGGTGCCACGTCATTGGAGGAAAAAGAGAGGAGACGCCGTAGAAACAACCAATTGTGCTTTTACTGTGGATCCGCTGGACATTGGAGAAGGAACTGTACCTCTTGCCCTTCTTCAGTGAAGCCGTCAGGAAAACGACTGAGTCTGGGTAACAATTGAGGAGGTTGCCCAGACTCCCAGGTACCCTTTTCCTCACTTACTAAAATTCTGCTTCCGGTGGAACTAGAACTTACAGGCGGTCCGGTTGGGACTACCGCCTTTGTTGACTGTGGTTCTTCTATTAATCTGATCAATGCCAAAGTTGTGACTTTTCATAAGATAGGGACAGTCAGGTTAAAAGATCCTGTTAAAATTGTGGCAATTGATTCTTCTCCTATCACCCAGGAGGGAATTTGTTTCATGACTGATACCTTTTCGCTGAAAGTGGGTTCCACTCACGTGGAAAAATTAAGGTGTTTTGTTCTAAATAATCTGCCAGCTGGACTGGTACTGGGTATGCCTTGGCTTCAACGTCACAATCCTACTATTGACTGGGTCACGGGGGAGATCATTCAGTGGGGTTGTATGGCTAACGGTCTATGTTGTAACTTGACAACACTTGTCACCCCAGTAAAATCTGTGTCAGTGTCGTCTGTCGATCTGGAAGGTATTCCGGAGTACCTGAAAGATTTTGAAGACGTATTTTCTGAAAGTGAGGCTGAGGCGGTACCATCACATAGACCCTTTGATTGTGCCATTAATCTAGTCCCTTCTTTTTTGTGAAGAAAAAAGATGGTGGTTTGCGGCCGTGCCTCGACTTTTGGGAATTAAACAAAATGACTGTGAAAAATACATACCCTCTCCCCCTAATTCCTGATCTATGTAACCAACTCACCGGGGCCAAGTGGTTCTCTAAACTGGATTTACGTGGGGCATACAACCTTATAAGAGTCCGGGAAGGGGACGAATGGAAAACCGCATTCCTTACAACTGAAGGGCTGTTCGAAAACTTGGTTATGCCCTTTGGTGTCAACAACGCTCCTGCTGTTTTTCAGAATTTTATTAATGTAATTTTCTCTGATTTAATTGGTTGTTTTGTGGTTATCTATTTGGATGACATTCTGGTGTACTCAGTGGACAGTCAATCTCACTCCTGAGACTGAGGAAGAATCATTTGTATTCCAAATAGGAAAAATGCTCATTTTTCATGCAAGAAGTATCCTTTCTGGGGTTGATTGTGTCAGAGGAGGGTGTTATGAGCTCATTTTCTGCTCCACCAGCTGGGCGTTCTCCTTCTATTCTCCCTCTGGTGGTGACAGGAGGTAGTGAGGTTGGTTTAATTGGTAACCGTCTGCCACCTGACGAGGAGGATAATGATTGGATCTCTGGAGTATCAGACTGGATATAAGACAGCCGACGCCCTATCCTGGTGCTGGTGATTCAGTCTGCTTCTCAGGTCTTGGACTTCAGCTGTGCTCCAGTCTTCTCAAGTTGTTTGTTTTTGCTAATGTTCACATTTGCTCTTGTTGGTCAACTCAGTTTTTGTGTGGTCAGCCAGCCCGGCTGGGCTGTGCTGAATTTCCACTCTTATTTATCTGTATTTGCCAATTTGCCTTTTTGTCCTTTATTAGATTGGCCTCTTTTTTGCTCTGTCTCAGAATATTTCAGAGTGCTGATATAGTGGGAGAAGTCTAGTGACTTCAGGGTTAATTTTGTTATCAGAAGTGTTGGACATTATTTTGGGTAGGGTTTTTTGGCAGATTGCAGACAGTTTCTTTCCTTTCCTGTCCTTTCAAGTTAGTTTGGCCCCATTGTTTGCTCAGCCTGTTTTTCTGCCTTTGTTTGTGTTTTCATCTTGCTTCACCGTCAATACATATGGGGGGCTGTCTTTCCTTTGGGGTCTGCTCTAGGGAAGTTAGTTTTCCTCTTTTCTTACTTTAGGCTTATTTAGCTCTCCGGTTGTGACGAGGCATCCAGGACCATCGTATGCATGCTCCACGACTACTGTTAGTTGTGTGTTAAGATCAGGGATCTGCAATCTGCATAGTTACCAACCTCTCTGGTTTTCTGAGACTTAGTGTGTGTTGCTTTTTTTCTCATCGGTGACCCATTCATAACAGGAGGGGTTCCGCGTGGATCCTAAGAAGGTCCAGGCTGTTACTGATTGGGTGCAGCCTCATGACTTGAAAGGGTTGCAGCGATTTTTAGGCTTTGCTAATTTTTATAGGAAATTTATTAAGGGCTTCTCGCAGGTGGTAAAGCCTCTAACGGACCTCACTCTCAAGGGAGCTGATGTAAAAAATTGGTCTGTAGCTGCAAAAAATTATTTCATGACATTAAAAAGTGCTTTTCTTCAGCCCCTGTATTAGTATAACCCGACCCGTCAAGACCTTTTATCGTGGAGGTTGACACCTCGTAAGTAGGGGTGGGGGCAGTTTTGTCTCAGGGCCCTCCTACCCTTACTAATCTGAGGCCTTGTGCCTTCTTCTCTAAAAAATTTTCCTCTGCCGAGAGAAATTACAATGTCGGCAATAGAGAGTTGTTGGCAGTAAAGTTGGCTTTTGAAGAATGGAGGCATTTCCTGGAGGGGGCTATTCATCCCATTACAGTCATCGCTGATCACAAAAATTTGGCCTATATCGAGTCTGCCAAGAGATTGACCCCCAGACAGGCTCGGTGGGCGCTTTTTTTTTTCCTTGATTTCAGTTTACCATCACATTCCGCCAGGGATCTAAAAACATCAAGGCTGATGCCTTATCCCGAAGCTTTGATTCGGTGTCCCCTCCAGAACCTCCCTCCTCCATTCTTCAGCCAGAAGTAGTGGTGGCCGAAATCTCATCTGAGTTACAGAGAGAGATTTTGGAGGCCCAGGCTCGGGCTCTGGGTGGTAAACCCCCGGGTAAATTGTTTGTACCGGAACGTTTCCATCTCGGACTTATGCAGGAATCTCACGATTCTATGTTGAGTGCTCACCCTTGGGATTGCAGCTACCCGGGGGGCAATTGCGAGGGGTTTCTGGTGGCCCTCTATGGTAACAGATATTAAAAAGTTTGTGACTACATGTGTGGTGTGCGCTCGTTCTAAAAGTTCTCAGGTCCGGCCGGCCGGGGAGTTGGTGCCTTTGCCAATAGAACATGGACACATTTGTCCATGGATTTTATCACAAATCTTCCTCCTTCCAGGGGCAACTCAGTGATATGGGTGGTGGTGGATAGGTTTTCAAAACAAGCCCACTTTGTACCTCTCCCCGCGTTACCATCTGCTGAAACCCTGGCCCACTTATTTATGCAGCATATAATTCGGTTGTATGGATTGCCTATGAATGTGGTGTCAGACAGAGGGTTACAGTTTGTAGCCAGGTTCTGGAGGGCTTTTTGCAAAAAGCTGGGGATTTCGTTGTCCTTCTCCTCTGCCTACCACCCAGAGTCTAATGGACAGACGGAGCGCACGAACCAATCGTTGGAGCAGATTCTGAGATGGTTGGCCTCTCCAGGCAGGAGGACTGGTGTGAGGTATTGCCCATGGAGGAGTTTGCATTCAACGGTCGTGTGAGTCAATCTACTGGGAAGTCTCCCTTTCAGATCAACTATGGGTTTAACCCACATTTTGGAGTTTTCCCGCATGGATTCAGGTTGTCCTGGAGCTGAGGGTGCAACACAACGTCTTAGAATTCTTTGGAGGGAGGTTCAGAGCAATATTTCCAAGGCCCAGGAAAACTATAAGCGGTTTGCTGACAGGAGGAGGGGGCCAGGTCCAGCATTTGCAGTAGGGGAGAAGGTGTGGCTATCCACCCGCAATATCAAGCTTGAGATACCATCTATAAAGCTGGGCCCCAAGTTAATTGGCCCATGCAAAGTTGTGGAGGTTGTTATCTCAGTAGCCTACCGACTGTAGCTGCCCACCTCCTTTAAAATTTCTGATGTCTTCCACAGGTCCCTGTTAAAGCCTGTGGGGACGGTGAGAGAGGATCCCTCATCAAATGCTCCGCCAGTGCTGATAGAGGGGCAGCTGGAGTATGAAGTAGGGCACATTGTCGACTCCCGGTGGGTGCGCTGGACACTCCAGTATCTGATACACTGGAAGGGGTACTCTCTGGAGGATCGGTCATGGGTTCCGGCCAGTTCGGTGCATGCTGATCGTCTGGTGTGGGCTTTCCACGCCAGATACCCAGACAAGCCTGGGGGTCCAGTGGCCCCCGTTAAGAGGGGGGTACTGTCATGGTTTGAACAGGGTTCTTGCCCTGCACTCACAGGGTTAAGTGTTCGTGACCTCTATCTGGATCTGGGAGGGGTATTTATACTCTTTACCAGGGTTCTCTGTCAGCTATACTGTTGTTCTGGTGTGTCTGACCCCTGGTGTGCATGTATTCTGCGGTGCTTGTTTGCTTCCTGTGTATGACCCGGTCTGTTCCCTCACTCTGTACTCCGTCTCTCGTTTTGGTACTATTGTCTTTTCTGGTTCTGACCTCCTGGCTTGGCTATCATTACTCCGTTACAATTTGTCCCTATTGTACCATCTATTGCCCGTTCTGGTTTTCTTATCTATTGCTACGTCCTGACTATCCATTCTGTCTAACCCTTTGGTACTGTATTGCTATCTCGTGCTTTGACCCGGCTTGATCTGGTTTCTGTCTGTCTATGCCCCTTGGTAACATTGTCCTGTAGTTACCTTTCAAGGAGTTTTCCTGCAGCTCCTAGCTCTGTGGAGCTTAGGCCACGCCCCCAGCAGTCACGTGCTTCAGGTCCTGATAGTCTGAAGCACGCATCGTCACCGCTGCTGCCCTGCTCCACAGGTATCTTTGAGCACTGTTTTTGTACTCAGGACACGCACACTGGCTCAGTGAGCAAGTGCAGTGCGGTGTTCCTGACAAGCGGTCAGAGAGATAGGAGGACCAAGAGAGAACGGTGTCCTTCAGGCCAATGGAACAAAGCATAGTGAGGCGGAGCTGATGATCCACCGTGTCGAATGCTGCGGAGAGATCCAAGAGAGCTAGCATGGAGTAGTGACCATTAAATTTAGCTGTTAGTAGATCATTAGAGACTTTAGTGTGGGCAGCTTCAGTAGAGTGTGAAGAGCAGAAACCAGATTGTAGAGGGTCGAGAAGAGAGTTATCTGAGAGATAGCGGATAAGATGGGAGTGGACCAGGCGTTCAAGGAGTTTAGAGATGAAGAGCAGATTAGAGACAGGTCTATTGTTAGCTGCACAGTTTTGATCGAGGGATTGCTTTTACGTAATAGATGTATGATGGCATGTTTAAAAGAGGAGGGAAAGATACCGGAAGACAAAGAGAGATTGAATATTTTTGTTAGGTGAGTGGTAACAGCAGGGAAAGGGACTGGAGGAGATATGAGCTTATAGGGTCATTGGTGCAAGTAGTAGGACAAGAAGATGCAAGGAGCCTGATCACTTCTTCAATGACTGGATCAAAGACCAAGATTGAGCTAAATGCAGTGGGGGAGGGAGGACAATGCATGGTACGAGGGGGGGAAATGGGAGAAAATTTCCTGTCGGATATGGTCTATTTTTTCTTTGAAATAATTGATCAGATTGTCAGCGTGGAGATCCATGGTTGGGGCCTGCACTCTTGGATTGAGTAAGGAATGAAAAGTGTCAAAAAGACATTTAGGGTTATTGGATGAGGTGATGAGGGTGTTGAAATAGGTTTGTTTGGAGGGCAGGGTTGTACGTTTTAACCCCTTTCTGACAATGGACGTAATGATCCATCCATGTGTCCTGGATCTATTTGACCAGGGACAGATCATAACGTCATCGCGATCGCCTGCGCACACGAGGAGTGCACGGGCAATCGCCACCGGGTATCAGCTGATTCTGACAGCTGACACCCTGCACTAGGTGCCAGGAGTGGTCACAGACTGCTCCCAGCACATTAACCCTCAAAATGCTGTGATTGAACACAATTGCTTCATTCCGGAAGCCGAAAGAGGGCTGACAGCCCCTCTGCCTTTGTATCATGTATAGATGACAGAACAGAAACACTGGAGGCAGGACTGGAGTAGGACGGCAGGACTGGAGCAGGATGGAACAGGAACACTGGAGGCAGGACTGGAGTGGGACGGCAGGACTGGAGTAGGATGGAACAGGAACACTGGAGGCAGGACTGGAGTAGGATGGCAGGACTGGAGCAGGATGGAACAGGAACACTGGAAGCAGGACTGGAGTAGGATGGCAGGAACACCGGAGACAGGACTGCGGAAGAGAGCAAGGAACCCGGGTAGCAGGACTGAGAGGCTCCTGCGGAAAGCAGGCAAGAACGGAACTGCAGGAGCCGAGAGCACACAATGCAGCGAGGCCAGTGTGCTAGGAAACACAACAATCAGGCACCTCCCTCAGGGGGAAGTGGCCTGATATGCTCCTGTCTGGTCTGCCATTGGTCAGGGAGGTGCTTTCGGGTCAGGGCATAGCCGGAGCACAAGAAGCAGAAGGGAGGCGCGGCCGCGGCCTATGGCGCATGCGCATTGCATGCAGGGACGCCGCCGGCCGCGCACCTGCCAGAGGCGACCTCCGTGGATGTCGGGCGGCGGGAGGCTGCGGCGTGGGAGCGATGGCCGGGTGAGTACGCAGGAACGGCGTAACAGTGCCACCTCCCCTAAGCCGCCCTCCCCGGACATTAGCAAGAAATCTCTTGAGGATACGGGGAGCATTGATATTCTCCCGAGGCTCCCAGGATCTCTCCTCAGGACCAAAGCCCTTCCAGTCAACAAGGAAAAATGTCCTACCTCTAACTTTCTTCATGGAGATAATGTCCTCCACTTCAAAGAAATCATCGGCACCCACCGGCTGAGGACCGGAATCAGACAAGGAATGGAAGCGATTCAGCACCACAGGTTTCAGGAGAGAGACATGGAATGTGTTCGGGACCCGGAGCGAAGCAGGCAACCTCAATTTGTAGGCGACTTCATTGATACGTCCAAGAATTTCAAACGGACCGATGTAGCGTGGCCCCAACTTGTAAGAGGGCAGTTTCAACCGGATGAATTTGGATGAGAGCCAGACCTTGTCCCCAACACGATAGGGTGGAGGGTCCAATCCCTTCTTGTCGGCAAAATTCTTCATCCAATCAGCGGACTTCTTGAGTGACGTGTTGGTCTCGGCCCAGATCTTGGAAAACTCGGAGGACAAAGCGTTGGCCGCGGGTACCTCGGAGGCAGGAGTTATCGGAAGAGGAACACCAGGATGTCTGCCGAACACAATGAAAAACAGAGACTTGGCCGAGGACTCACCAGCATGGTTGTTGTAAGCGAACTCTGCCCAGGGAAGTAAGTCAACCCAATCGTTCTGGTGGGCGTTGGAGAAATGACGTAGGTACCCAGTCAACGTCTGGTTGGTGCGCTCCACCTGCCCGTTGGACTGTGGATGGTAGGCTGAGGAGAAGTCAAGGGAAATGTTCATGAGCTTACAAAGCGATCGCCAGAACTTGGAGGTAAACTGAACCCCTCGGTCCGACACCATGCGTTGAGGTAGTCCATGGAGTCTGAAGATTTGGTGGACAAAGACTTTGGCCAGCTCCGGAGCCGAGGGGAGACCGGGAAGAGGGACGAAGTGAGCCATCTTGGAAAAACGATCCACCACCACCAAGATGACTGTGCAGCCAGAAGAACAGGGCAAGTCGTTGATGAAATCCATGGCAATGTTTTCCCAAGGGACCGCAGGAACGGGCAACGGCAGCAACAAGCCGGACGGAGGTCTTCGTGGCGCTTTGTTTTTTGCACAGGATGGACAAGAGGCCACAAAATGGAGTACATCTTGGCGAAGCTTGGGCCACCAATAGTGACGCGAGATAAGATCCAGGGTCTTCTTGATCCCGGCATGGCCAGCAAGTTTTGAGGAGTGCCCCTATAGGAGGACTTTTCGCTTGAGGTTCTGAGGCACAAGCGTTTTGCCAGGAGGAGGAGCAAGCCAGTTCACTGGGGCCACTGTGATGATCCTAGTGGGGTC
This sequence comes from Dendrobates tinctorius, assembly GCF_039654945.1. Lineage (NCBI taxonomy): Eukaryota > Metazoa > Chordata > Amphibia > Anura > Dendrobatidae > Dendrobates > Dendrobates tinctorius. Next base: position 1,983,839 of record NW_027361975.1, on the reverse strand, counting down.
AATGATATGCAAGGGTTCCTCCGTGGTTTCATGTGGCTGAAAGACCTTGGACAGAGCGTCGGCTTTGGTATTTTTGTTGCCAGGACGGAAACGGAGCTCGAAGTCAAATCGGGCGAAAAGCAAGGACCATCTGGCCTGACGAGGGTTAAGTCTCTGGGCAGACTGGAGATAGGCCAGATTCTTGTGATCCGAGAAGATGACAAAGGGATGGACAGCTCCTTCGAGGAGGTGACGCCACTCCTCCAAGGCCAACTTGATGGCCAGGAGTTCCCAGTCACCGATCGAGTAGTTACACTCGGATGGAGAAAAGGCCTTCGAGAAAAAGCCACAAGGGTGCAGACGACCGGAGGCGGATCTCTGGGACAATACTGCCCCGGCACCTGTCGAGGAAGCGTCCACCTCGAGTATAAAAGGTTGGTTGCTCTCGGGGCGATGCAGAACCGGAGCTGTGGAGAAGGCCCGTTTTAGGGTCAGAAAGGCCTCTTCAGCCTCCGGAGGCCAATCCTTGGGAGTAGCCCCTTTACGGGTGAAAGCAGCAATAGGTCTTGTGATGGCGGAAAAGTGAGAGATGAATTGCCGCTAATAATTGGCGAATCCGAGAAATCGTTGAATCGCCCTTACTCCAACGGGGCGAGGCCATTTGAGAATGGCAGACAGCTTCTCGGGATCCATCCTTAGTCCAGCGTTGAAGATAATGTATCCCAGAAATGGCAGGGAGGTCTGTTCGAAGAGACATTTCTCAATCTTCGCATACAGGCGGTTCTCCCGAAGATGCTGTAACACCAAGCAGACACTCTTTCTGTGGGACGAGATATCCGGCGAGAAGACGAGGATGTCGTCCAAGTATATGACCACACAGGAGTACAAGAGGTCCCGGAAGATCTCTTTGACGAACTCTTGAAACACCGCAGGAGCATTGTAGAGGCCAAAGGGCATGACCAGGTACTCGTAATGGCCGTCTCGAGTGTTGAAGGCCGTCTTCCACTCGTCTCCAGCCTGGATGCGGACCAGATTATAGGCACCTCTGAGGTCCAGCTTGGAGAAGACCCGGGCTCCCCTAAGATGATCAAACAGCTCCGGAATGAGTGGAAGAGGGTACCTGTTCTTAATGGTAATTTCATTCAGACCCCTATAGTCAATGCACGGCCGTAGAGTTCCGTCCTTCTTTTTGACGAAGAAAAACCCGGCTCCCGCGGGTGACGAGGATTTCCGTATAAAACCCTTGGCAAGGTTCTCTTGAACGTATTCGGACATAGCTGTGGTCTCAGCGGGAGACAGGGGGTAGATTCTGCCCCTTGGGGGAGTTGAACCAGGAACAAGTTCAATTGGGCAGTCAAAAGGCCGGTGTGGAGGAAGGACCTCCGCTTCCTTCTTATCAAAGACATCGGCGTAGGAACTGTAGGCTGGAGGAAGACCCGGAACGTCTGGGAGCGGCCGAGGAGCGGCCACCAGGCGGACAGGAATCAGACAGCGAGCTTGGCACGGGTGCCCGCAGCGGAGTATCTCCCCAGAAGACCAATCGAGGACAGGCTGATGAGTCCTTAACCATGGGAGACCGAGTAGAATGGTGTGGGAGAGCTTAGGAAAAACGTAAAAGGCTATCTTCTCTCGATGTAAGGCACTAACTTGCAACTTCACTTCCTCAGTGACCAAGGTGACGGTCACCTGTAGCGGTTTGCCATCCACCGCGGCAATCTGGAGAGGGTTAGATAGGGCAACCACGGGAATTTGGTATTTGTCCACCTCTTCTGGCCGAATGAAGTTACCTGCCGAACCCGAATCCACGTAGGCCACCTTGGACCCACGTCTCTCCCCTGAAACCAGAAGCACAGAAATCATAAGAGGTTGAGAGGAATCATCGTCGCCTAGGAAGGCATCTCTTACCTGACCTAGGCGGAGGAGTTTCCCTGTCTCTTAGGACAGGTGCGGATATAGTGCGATGAAGCTCCGCAATAGAGGCATAGACCTTGTGCCCGCCTCTCTTGCTGACATAACTCGGTCAATTTGAGACGGTCAATCTGCATGGGCTCGACTGACCGAGGACTGGCAGAATGGATGAAAAAGGGGGCTGGCCTGGTGGATCTCCTCTCTCTCGCTGACTCCCGAGCACGCTCTTGGAAGCGTAGGTCAATGCGGGTAGCCAGCGAAATAAGGTCTTCTAAGGAGTTCGGGGTCTCTCGACCTGCGAGTTCATCTTTTATTCTGCCTGAAAGACCGCGCCAGAACGCCCCTACCAAAGCCGTGTTATTCCAGCCTGTGATGTACAATGTCTGCAAGATATGTTTTCTGTTGCAATGTGCTAACAAATCCTCCATTTTGTGGGAAGCTGCCTGCCAGTGTCTCAGTTACATTGCACACTGCAGCAGCTTCCCTTCCCCCGAGTGCCATAAACCAATTTCCTGTCACCCCATTTGGCTTCTCTCAGCCTCAGCTGAAAGAGGGAAAAAAAAGTGCGGGAAAGGAAAAAGGTCTTTGTTTGAAACAAAGGTTAGAAGTAACCCTTTAAGAGCCTGCCCTGCGAAAACCGTACCAAGTAGAGATATGGAAATCATATTTTTGTAACCTGAGCGGTCCCAGCTTCGATACCGTGTATCTTTCGAAGTTCTACCCTGTCCAGAACATGAGATAGGATTTGCGCCCAAATGGACGGTCATATCGCATAGATGTTTGATGTTTTCTTGATAGGCTCATTACGCTGGGAAACATGATACCACTGATGAGTCCATACCAGCTTCTCCCATAAAGTTATAGCTAATCTAAGTTTTGTAGCCAAAACATAACTTGGATAAGAGAGGTGGGATCAACCCAGAATGCACCTCTCCGTGATGTCACATAGGAAAGTCTATAAGGCATTCCCTGGGCAAACCAGCTCAGAAGAGCTCGAATCCTCGTGCTGAGCAGAACCCAGATGAGTGGAGACGTGCAGCTCCGCCTCCACCCCCCTTAAAGCCACATGGGATGCCTAACAACAATTGACTAAATGTAAGTGTACCTTCTTCTTTCATCCACTTTGCTTTATACTTGTCTAATGTACATATTTTATGTCTCAATTTTATAGCAACTTTTATCTGTAATCACTGTCCTCTTTCGGAAAATAAATGAAATAATTATTTAGATCTGTCTCCATGCTCTAAGAATCGAACTATACGCCTTTGATAGATAATCGCTACTAATTCAAGGGGTTTGCCACGGACCCTCTTAATTTAACACTGTGAATTAAGTAACCGTGACTGGTGGCAGCGCGTTGTGTACGGCTATTGCGGCTTGCTGGCAGTTTAGAAGGGTCTTATATTGCTGAATGAGGGGCTGCGGCCACAGCATTGATAATTCCCTTACTGCAGAAGCCTGATTGCCGGTTCACAACAGGCAGCCCGTCCGGTGACTAATTATCCTAGGTGCAGTTCCCTGACTGACCTGAGGGTAAGGGGGGGCGCCGGAGAGCTGCGAGTTCCAAAGTGGAACTGAGAAAGTGGGATATACATAAATCCCCGCAGTACTTGGAAGATTGATAGCAGTGGTGGGGCATCCAAATTAAAACTCCCCCTGCGGCAAATTGTAGAGCGAGAGTAGCTTGCTGGATATTTTGGTCACATGGTGCCAGTGGTGGGATAACTAAGATAAGCCCCAACTGTGCCTGTGATAGCCGTGTGCCGGCAGTGTGTCTCGTCCCTCCGTCCGCTGATACACCCGTGTCAGTGGTGGAACTGTGACATAGTGGTGACACAGGGTCCGCTGTCAGTCGCATTTTGGTGGCAGCGGGACCCCCGTTAGTCGCCCGTAAGTGGACGAACGGCCGTGGGCTGTTCGTCACATATTGGTGGCAGAGCGGTGGGATAATCCTAGAGCATTAGTGATTTGGTTTGAGCAATCATTCCTCTCACTAAAAACCTGCACGGTTCCTGCGGGAATCCTGCATCATAGGTTTTGGAGAACAGACTCAGTGGTTACTAGTTCTGAGACATTTGTGTGTACGTACAAGTATTCCCTCCCATTTCTTCATTTTTCTTTTCTATCTTTTATTTGGCAACCATGGCTACGTGGGGAGAATCTTATTATAAGCAGCTTAATAAGGACATCCTGAGGTCCCTGTGCACGTCAAAGCAGATTGATGTCGTCGACAAGACCAAAGCCCAGTTGGTCGCGGCTCTAGTGCAATGGGAAGAGAGCCAGGGCGCAGAAGGCAGCACCCGTGCCGATATCTGCAATTGGCTCTACAGCAACTCCCTGCCGAAGACCATGTTGGACGTCTGCAGCTGATCCAGCAAGCTCAGGAGAGAGCTGAGCACCAAAGAGAGGCTGAGAGAGCCGAGCGCCAGGCGCAGAGGGCCCATGAACTGGAAGTACTCCAGCGGGGTGGGAATGCCCCCACAGCCCGAAGCCGTGAGCCCAGCAGCGTCCAGACTCCTAAACCCCGGCCAGAGCATTTTCCCGTGATGGAAAAGGATGGGGACTTGGACACGTTTCTGCGAGCCTTTGAGAAAGCCTGCAGACAGTACCAGCTGCCTAGAGACCAATGGGCCAGGTACTTGACCCCAGGGCTAAAAGGCAAAGCTCTGGAGGCGTTTGCTTCTCTTCCGCCAGCGCATGATGATGACTATGACGCCATAAAGCAGGCGCTGATCGCCAAATACCGGCTGACACCTGAGGTATACCGAAAGAAGTTCCGGCACCTCCAACGTGGCCCACACGATAGCTACAGTGATGTGGTGCAAGGACTCAGGACCCACTTTGACCAGTGGATCCATGGACTGTCCGTTGAAACCTTTGAGCAGCTACGGGACCTGATGATCAAAGACCAGTTCCTGCATCTCTGCCCAGCTGAGGTCCGACAGTTCATCCTGGACCGCGAACCAACGAACGCAGACAAAGCGGCGCAGATTGCCGACAACTACGAGGCCAACCGGAAGCCAGAGACGCGGAGGCCAGTCACCACCAGCTGGAGAGGAGGTAAGCCTGCACCCAACCCCAATGCCCCAGCTAGCCGTCCCTCCGGAGGCCCTGTCCCTGTTGCCAACAACAGGCTGGCTACTGACAGTCGCCTGTGTCACCACTGCAAGCGGCCTGGTCACTTCTCCTACACCTGTCTGGATAGGCCGAAGAACCCCCCAGCCAAGGCCCCCGGGCCCAACGCCTCTGTTCTTTTGGTGGGAGGTGTGGTTGGGAGGGCTGACGACAACGTTCAACCTGTTCAGGTGGGGGCCCGTCTTGCTACAGGCCTCAAGGACACCGGGGCTGAACGAACCCTCATCCGTCCTGGACTGGCGGCCCCTGAAGAGTTTGTTGAGGGGAAAACCCTGACTGTCACCGGGATTGGAGGGACCCGTTGTCCCTTGCCAGTGGCACGAGTTTTTCTTGACTGGGGTGCTGGGAGCGGGTTGAGGGAGGTGGGAGTGTCTGAAAACCTGCCCACTGATGTTTTATTGGGGACTGACTTGGGGCGGATGGTTGCATACTATGTCCCTGACACCCTTCCCCAAACTGATAATAAGGGTAACGTTACCCCTGATGATGTTGATGAGGGGAAACTGAAGGTGTTACCTGCTAATGCCTTGATGAGTAATGATGCAACTAACAACCATTCTTTCCCAAGGTATGATGCTGATGTGAATGTACCAAAGCAAGCTAATAACCATTCTTCTCCTAGGAAGGATGATGATGATGTTGATGTATCTGTGCCGACTGAACCCGTTAACCCTTTCTTTGAAGCGGTAGATGTGTCCACAGGTACCGAAGTGCTCAGCCCCGTCACTCTGCGGAGTGAGACGGCTGAGGAACCCCTGGCAGGAGCAAGCAACGGTGCTCAAGGAAATGGGGAGGTGCATGGGGACCATGAGGAAGGTAATGCCATGCAGCTGACCAGTGCCACCGAGGAAGGTAACTGGCCCATAAGTAGCACTGCTCCTGAAGTGTTGGGGGTGGATGGGGAGGTAGAGCCCAGGGCAGCACCGGCTGGTGGGTCTGTAGAAATCCCCAGGGAGACAGCATACATAGCAGCTGTCACACGCAGTCAGAGTGCCCAGATCGCAGGTAACGCACTGTCTTCTGGACCCTCTGCTGCTACAGGAGAGACTGAACCAGAGGTGAACCCAGAGCCGGTTCTAGAGGGTCCCAGTAAAGGAGGTACCCTGACGTCACTTCTGGCAGCCTCCAGCATGGAGTTCCAGGCTGCTCTGCACTCAGATGCCAGCCTGGAGAAATTGAGAGGTCTCGCCGAGACGCCCACCTCCGAGTCTGTTAAGGAGAGGGTGTTCTGGCAACGAGGAAGGTTGTACCGGGAGACGGTACCCGGAGATCCTAAAAAGGAGTGGTTGAGGGAAAGACAGTTGGTCATCCCCTATCAGTTCAGAACTGAGTTGTTGCGGATTGCCCATGAGATTCCACTCGCTGGACACTTGGGGATCGGCAAAACAAAGGCACGGCTGTCTCAACACTTCTATTGGCCCAAGATGGGGACAGATGTAACACACTACTGCCGCTCCTGCGCCACCTGTCAAAAAGTGGGTAAGGCGGGGCCTGCTCTTAAGGCTCCCCTTATTCCTTTGCCGGTGATAGAGGAGCCTTTCCAGAGAATCGCGGTGGACATCGTAGGCCCGCTGGCCGTCCCCAGCAGCTCCGGAAAGCGCTACATTCTCACCGTGGTAGACTACGCTACCCGGTACCCAGAGGCAGTAGCTCTGTCTTCAACCAGGGCAGATAAGGTGGCTGACGCACTGGTGACCATCTTTTCAAGGGTAGGATTTCCCAGGGAGATGCTTACCGATCAAGGGCCCCAATTCATGTCTCGCCTAATGGAGGCTCTCTGTGAGAAAATGCAGGTGACTCACCTGGTATCGAGTCCGTATCACCCACAGACTAATGGTTTGTGTGAACGCTTCAACGGTACCCTCAAACAGATGCTCCGCATACTGGTTGAGACCCAAGGGCGCGACTGGGAGCGGTACCTTACACACCTGCTGTTCGCTTACAGAGAAGTTCCGCAGGCCTCGACCGGGTTCTTCCCCTTCGAGCTCCTGTATGGCAGGCGAGTCCGGGGACCCCTTGGGTTGATAAGAGAATCCTGGGAAGATGAGCCAAACCCCACAGAAGTGTCCATCGTGGATTATGTCATGCGCTTCCGTGACAAGATGCAGACCTTGACGCAGTTGGTGCATGACAACATGACGCAGGCTCAGGCTGACCAGAAGCGCTGGTACGACCAGAACGCCCGGGAGCGGACCTACCAGGTGGGTCAAAAGGTGTGGGTGCTGGTCCCTGCACCAACGGATAAGCTTCAGGCAGCCTGGGAAGGCCCGTACGTCGTCCACCAACAGCTCAACCCGGTCACCTACGTGGTCACGCTTGACCATGCTCGGGGTAGGCGCAAGGCCTTTCACGTCAACATGCTGAAGGCGCACTACGAACGTGAAGCTTGCGTCCTACCGGTCTGCAATCTGCCAGAGGATGGGGAGGAAGATCCCCTCCTGGACATGCTGGCCCAGGCCAAGGCCGATGGGTCCATTGAGGACATGGAGAAAAGTGGTTTGCTAACCGTACCCCAGCGGTTGCAGTTGATGGCCACCCTGGAACCCTTCCGGGCCGTGTTCACCAACCAACCGGGGAGGACGGAGTTAGCGGTTCATGAGGTGGACACCGGGAATCACGCCCCATTACGGCGAACACCTTATCGGATCTCTGAGACGGTGCAACAAGTCATGCGCCAAGAGATCGATGAGATGTTAAGGCTGCGGGTGATTCGACGGTCAAAAAGCGCGTGGGCTTCACCTGTAGTCCTCGTGCCTAAAAAGGATCGAACCACGCGGTTCTGTGTGGACTACAGGGGGCTCAACGCCATCACAACCTCTGATGCCCACCCGATGCCGCGCATCGAGGATCTGCTCGAGCGGTTGACAAACGCCAACTACATATCCATCATGGATTTGAGTCGGGGATACTGGCAGATTCCCCTGAGCCCTGAGGCGCAGGAGAAATCCGCCTTTATCACCCCCTTTGGACTGTACGAGTCCACGGTCATGCCCTTCGGCATGAAGAATGCCCCTGCCACTTTCCAGCGGATGGTCAACCACCTGCTTCGGGGACTGGAGGAGTACGCAAAGGCGTACTTAGACGATATTGCCGTCTTCAGTTCCACCTGGGAGGAACACCTTCAGCACCTCCAGGAGGAGCTCAAGCGTCTTCACCAGGCAGGCCTGACCATCAAGCCGGGGAAGTGCCAGATAGGCATGCGCAAGGTCCACTACCTGGGGCACCAGGTAGGCGGGGGTTCCATGAGTCCGGAGCCAGAAAAAGTGGACGCAATCGTGTCCTGGCCCACCCCCAGGACCAAGAAACAGGTGAAGTCCTTCTTGGGCACTGCAGCATACTATAGGCGGTTCGTACAGGACTATAGCGCCCTTGCCAAACCCTTGACTGACCTCACCAAGCAGAGGCTACCCCAAACAGTCAACTGGACAGATGACTGTGAGGCGGCTTTCCAAGCTTTGAAAGCAGCCCTGTGCAACTCTCCAGTGTTGAGAGCAGTCGACAGCAGTCGCCCGTTTCTGGTACAGACCGATACCAGCGAGTTTGGCCTCGGTGCTGTGCTTAGCCAGGTCGATTCGGGGGACCAAGAGCACCCTGTGTTGTATTTGAGCCGGAAACTTTTGCCGAGGGAAGTGGCATACTCGACCATCGAGAAGGAGTGTCTGGCCATGGTGTGGGCACTGCAGCGTTTGCAGCCCTACCTGTACGGGCGCGCCTTCACGGTGGTAACTGACCACAACTCTCTGAGCTCGTTGCACACAGTGTCCGGAACCAATGGAAGGTTGCTCCGCTGGAGCCTTGCCCTTCAACAGTACGACTTTACTGTAAAACACAGGAAGGGCAGTGAAAACGGCAATGCCGATGGGTTGTCCCGCCGGGGCGAACCCGCTGAGGTGTGCATGGCCGATTACCGAGAGGTAATGCCTCCTTAGCGCCCTCTTAAGGGGGGAGGTGTGATGTACAATGTCTGCAAGATATGTTTTCTGTTGCAATGTGCTAACAAATCCTCCATTTTGTGGGAAGCTGCCTGCCAGTGTCTCAGTTACATTGCACACTGCAGCAGCTTCCCTTCCCCCGAGTGCCATAAACCAATTTCCTGTCACCCCATTTGGCTTCTCTCGGCCTCAGCTGAAAGAGGGAAAAAAAAGTGCGGGAAAGGAAAAAGGTCTTTGTTTGAAATAAAGGTTAGAAGTAACCCTTTAAGAGCCTGCCCTGCGAAAACCGTACCAAGTAGAGATATGGAAATCATATTTTTGTAACCTGAGCGGTCCCAGCTTCGATACCGCGTATCTTTCGTAGTTCTACCCTGTCCAGAACATGAGATAGGATTTGCGCCCAAATGGATGGTCATATCGCATAGATGTTTGATGTTTTCTTGATAGGCTCATTACGCAGGGAAACATGATACCACTGATGAGTCCATACCAGCTTCTCCCATAAAGTTATAGCTAATCTAAGTTTTGTAGCCAAAACATAACTTGGATAAGAGAGGTGGGATCAACCCAGAATGCACCTCTCCGTGATGTCACATAGGAGAGTCTATAAGGCATTCCCTGGGCAAACCAGCTCAGAAGAGCTCGAATCCTCGTGCTGAGCAGAACCCAGATGAGTGGAGACGTGCAGCTCCGTCTCCACCCCCCTTAAAGCCACATGGGATGCCTAACAACAATTGACTAAATGTGAGTGTACCTTCTCCTTTCATCCACTTTGCTTTATACTTGTCTAATGTACATATTTTATGTCTCAATTTTATAGCAACTTTTATCTGTAATCACTGTCCTCTTTCGGAAAATAAATGAAATAATTATTTAGATCTGTCTCCATGCTCTAAGAATTGAACTATACGCCTTTGATAGATAATCGCTACTAATTCAAGGGGTTTGCCACGGACCCTCTTAATTTAACACTGTGAATTAAGTAACCGTGACTGGTGGCAGCGCGTTGTGTACGGCTATTGCGGCTTGCTGGCAGTTTAGAAGGGTCTTATATTGCTGAATGAGGGGTTGCGGCCACAGCATTGATAATGCCCTTACTGCAGAAGCCTGATTGCCGGTTCACAACAGGCAGCCCGTCCGGCGACTAATTATCCTAGGTGCAGTTCCCTGACTGACCTGAGGGTAAGGGGGGGTGCCGGAGAGCTGCGAGTTCCAAAGTGGAACTGAGAAAGTGGGATATACATAAATCCCCGCAGTACTTGGAAGATTGATAGCAGTGGCGGGGCATCCAAATTAAAACTCCCCCTGCGGCAAATTGTAGAGCGAGAGTAGCTTGCTAGATATTTTGGTCACATGGTGCCAGTGGTGGGATAACTAAGATAAGCCCCAACTGTGCCTGTGATAGCCGTGTGCCGGCAGTGTGTCTCGTCCCTCCGTCCGCTGATACACCCGTGTCAGTGGTGGGACTGTGACATAGTGGTGACACAGGGTCCGCTGTCCGTCGCGTTTTGGTGGCAGCGGGACCCCCGTTAGTCGCCCGTAAGTGGACGAACGGCCGTGGGCTGTTCATCACACAGCCGAGCTCGGAGGAGTGCGAAAGCGAATAGCGTACTGACCGACTATGAGAGAACCCTGATGTAGATTAAAGAGTGATTCAGTGAGGACAGCTAACCGACCCGGCTCATCGAAGACCCTGCAAAAAGTATCCAAGAAAACCGGAAGACTTGAGACAACGGGATCGTCACGTTCCCAGAGGGGATTCAACCAGGACAGGGCCTCTCTCTCTAGATGGGACATAATGAAGGCTACTTTGGCCCGGTCAGAGGGATATTGCTGTGGCAACCATTCAAAGTGGAGACTACACTGATTTAAGAACCCCCTGCAGAGCTTAGGATCCCCAGTGAAGCGAGGCAGTTTGGCGAGGCGGGGCGTCGGGAGAGCTGTAGGAGCGGGGGGAGGAGTCAGAGCTGCGGCGGCAGAACGTAGGGCCGATAGGCGGCTATCAAAGGAGGCCATGTGAGACAAAATATGGGCTTGAGTATCTTGTTGCTGGACCAGCTCCTGTTGAAGACTGGTCAGTAACGTGGCAGTTCCAGGATCGGTCACCTGCAGGGCCGACAAACGGGTGTCCATGGACTTCATGCCGGACAAAATGCGTTCCTGATTCTCCCGCAGGAAGAGTAACTCTTTCTGGGTGGCAGCTGTAGTACCGGCGGGATCCATGGCCTGATTGTACTGTTAGCGTGGGTAGTCTGGAGCCGGAAACTCCAGGAGTGGACCCTCTGGACCATGGCACCGAGGGGCCCCGGGCGAGCTGCCAGGTGGAACCGACCCCTATACAGGGACCGTTAGGAGCAGGCCCATGGGTTCGAGTACCACGGTAGCCGGTACCGAGAGGGGCGGCTCAGGATGGACCGGAGTAGGACTGTGGGACTGAAGTACAGATGACAGAACAGAAACACTGGAGGCAGGACTGGAGTAGGATGGCAGGACTGGAGCAGGATGGAACAGGAACACTGGAGGCAGGACTGGAGTAGGACGGCAGGACTGGAGCAGGATGGAACAGGAACACTGGAGGCAGGACTAGAGTAGGATGGCAGGAACACCGGAGACAGGACTGCGGAAGAGAGCAAGGAACCCGGGTAGCAGGACTGAGAGGCTGCTGCGGAGAGCAGGCAAGAACGGAACTGCAGGAGCCGAGAGCACACGATGCAGCGAGGTCAGTGTGCTAGGAAACACAACAATCAGGCACCTCCCTCAGGGGGAAGCGGCCTGATATGCTCCTGTCTGGTCTGCCATTGGTCAGGGAGGTGCTTCCGGGTCAGGGCATAGCCGGAGCACAAGAAGCAGGAGGGAGGCGTGGCCTATGGCGCATGCGCATTGCATGCAGGGACACCGCCGGCCGCGCACCTGCCAGAGACGACCTCCGTGGATGTCGGGTGGCTGCGGCGTGGGAGCGATGGCCGGGTGAGTACGCAGGAACGGCGTAACACATGCGCAGTGCATGATAAGAAAGTCTTTCTGTCAGTGCAGTGCGGACAGTTTCTATAGCATGCAGATGCTGCTCCATCTATATTTCATGTATATCTTATAGAAGTGATCAGCCTGCAAATAATAAAAAATATATATATATGTATTATATGTCTAAATAAATATTTGAATGAAAAAAAATCTAAGCAAAAAAAGAACACATATTTGGTATCGACCTATAAAACTGTCCCACTAGTTAACCCCTTTAGTCAACGCCAAAAAAAAAGGAAAAAACAAGGCTAAAAACAAAGCTTTATCATCATACCACCGAACAAAAAGTGTAATACTACACGATCAAAAAGACAGATATAAATAAACAATGGTACCACTGAAAACGTCATCTTGTCCTGCAAAAAATAAAAAAGTTATAGCTTTCAGAATAAAGTGATGCAAAAATAATTATTTTCTATAAAATACACTGCTCATAAAAATAAATGGAACATTTGAACAACAGAATATAGCTCCAAGTAAATCAAACTTCTGTGAAATCAAACTGTCCACTTAGGAAGCAACACTGATTGACAATCAATTTCACATGCTGTTGTGCAAATGGAATAGACAACAGATGGAAATTATTGGCAATTATCAAGACACCCTCAATAAAAGGAGTGGTTCTGTAGGTGGGGACCACAGACCACATCTCAGTGCCAATGTTTTCTGGCTGTTTTGGTAACTTTTGAATGTTGGTTGTGCTTTCACACTCGTGGTAGCATGAGACGGACTCTACAACCCACACAAGTGTCTTGGGTAATGCAGCTCATCCAGGATGGCACATCAATGCGAGCTGTGGCAAGAAGGTTTGCTGTGTCTGTCAGCATAGTGTCCAGAGGCTGAAGGCGCTACAAGCAGACAGGCCAGTACACCAGGAGAGGTGGAGGGGGCCGTAGGAGGGCAACAACCCAGCAGCAGGACCGCTACCTCTGCCTTTGTGCAAGGAGGAACAGGAGGAGCAGTGCCAGAGCCCTGCAAAATGGCTTCCAGCCGGCCGCAAATGTGCATGTGTCTGCACAAACGGTTAGAAACCGACTCCATGAGGATGGTCTGAGGGCCCGACGTCCACAGATGGAAGTTGTGCTCACTGTCCAACAACGTGCCAGACGCTTGGCATGTGACACAGAACACCAGGATTGGCAAACTCGCTACTGGCGCTCTGTGCTCTTCACAGATAAAAGCAGGTTCACACTGAGCACATGTGACAGACGTGACAGTCTGGAGATGCCATGGAGAGAGATCTGCTGCCTGCAACATCCTACAGCATGACCGGTTTGGCAGTGGGTCAGTAATGGTGTGGGGTGGCATTTCTTTGGAGGGTCGAACAGCCCTCCATGTGCTCACCAGAGGTAGCCTGACAGCCACTAGGTACCGAGATGAGATCCTCAGACCCCTTGTGAGACCATATGCTGGTGCGGTTGGCCGTGGGTTCCTCCTAATGCAAGATGATGCCAGACCTCATGTGGCTGGAATGTGTCAGCAGTTCCTGCAAGATGAAGGCATTGAAGCTATGGACTGGCCCACCAGTTCCCCAGACCTGAATCCGACTGAGCACATCTGGGACATCATGTCTTTCTCCATCCACCAACATCACGTTGCACCACAGACTGTCCAGGAGTTGGTGGATGCTTTATTCCAGGTCTGGAAGGAGATCCCTCTGGAGACCATCCGCCGCCTCATCAGGAGCCTGCCCAGGCATTGTAGGGAGGTCATACAAGCACGTGGAGGTCACACACAATACTGAGCATCATTTTGACTTGTTTTAAGGACATTACATTCCACTTCAATTTTGAGTGTGACTCCAAATCCAGGCCTCCATTGGTTAATAAATTTGATTTCCATTGATGATTTTTGTGTGATTTTGTTGTCAACACATTCAACTTTGTACAGAACAAAGTATTCAATGAGACTGTCATGATATAGGACATGGTTAATGTTCTGTTCTCACAGGGTTAACTTTTGCTGGCCTCCCTTTGGATCTGGGAGGGGTATTTATACCCACTCCCGACTAGGATTCCCTGTCGGCTATACTGTTGTTCTGGCTGTGTGTCTGACCCCCCTGGTGTGCGTGTATACTGCATTGCTTGTTTGCTTCCTGTGTATGACCCGGTCTGTCCCCTCACTCTGTTCTCTGTCTCACGTTTTGGTACTATTGTCTTCTCCGGTTCTGACCTCCTGGCTTGGCTATAGTTTCTCCGCTACCGTTTGCCCCTATTGTACCATCTATTGCCCGTTCTGGTTTACTGATCTATTGCTTCGTCCTGACTATCCGTTCTGTCTAATCCTTTGGTATTGTTGTGCGATCGCGTGCTTTGACCCTGGCCTGATCTGGTTTACGTCTCTGTCTATGCCCCTTGGTAACAATATCCTGTAGTTACCGTTTTAGGAGTTTTCCTACAGCTCCTAGCTCTCTGGAGTTTATACCGCGCCCTCAGCAGTCACATGCTTCAAGTCCTGTCAGTCTGAAGCATGCATCGTCACCACTGCTGCCCCGCTCCACAGGTATCTTTGTGCACACTTTTTGTACTCAGGACACGCGCACTGGCTCATTGAGCAAGTGCAGTGCGGTGTTCCTGACAGAGACTATTTCATTCATTCAGATCTACAGTAGGATGGGTTATTTGAGTGTTCTCTTTATTTTTTGAGCAGTGCAGTTTTTATTGTATAAAAGCACCAACACATAAAAAGATATAAATGATATTACAAATAAATGATATGTAATTATATGTAAAGATGACAGGTCTGTATTAAAGGGGGTCTGATGTGGGATATCTGATACATGGATGACAGGTCTGTATTAAAGTGGTCTAATGTGGGAGATCTGATATGTACAGATGACAGGCCTGTGTTAAGGGGGTTTAATGTGGGACATCCGTTATGTACAGATGACAGGTCTGTAGTAAAGAGGGTCTTATGTGGGAGATCTTTTATGTACAGATGACATGTCTGTATTAAAGTGGTCTAATGTGGGAGATCTGATATGTACAGATGACAGGTTTGTAGTAAAGGGGGTCTGATGTGGGAGATCTGATATGTATACTGTAGAAGATAGGTCTGTAGTAAAGGGGGTCTGATGTGGGAGATCTGATATGTACAGGAGACAGGTCTGTAGTAAAGGGGGTCTGATGTGGGAGATCTGATATGTACAGGAGACAGGTCTGTAGTAAAGGGGATCTGCTGTGGGAGATCTGATATGTACAGAAGACAGGTCTGTAGTAAAGGGGGTCTGATGTGGGAGATCTGATATGTACAGGAGACAGGTCTGTAGTAAAGGGGGTCTGATGTGGGAGATCTGATATGTACAGGAGACAGGTCTGTAGTAAAGGGGTCTGATGTGGGAGATCTGATATGTACAGAAGACAGGTCTGTAGTAAAAGGGGTCTGCTGTGGGAGATCTGATATGTACAGGAGACAGGTCTGTAGTAAAGGGGTCTGATGTGGAGATCTGATATGTACAGGAGACAGGTCTGTAGTAAAGGGGGTCTGCTGTGGGAGATCTGATATGTACAGGAGACAGGTCTGTAGTAAAGGGGGTCTGATGTGGGAGATCTGATATGTACAGCAGACAGGTCTGTAGTAAAGGGGGTCTGATGTGGGAGATCTGATATGTACAGGAGACAGGTCTGTAGTAAAGGGGTCTGATGTGGGAGATCTGATATGTACAGGAGACAGGTCTGTAGTAAAGGGGTCTGATGTGGGAGATCTGATATGTACAGGAGAAAGGTCTGTAGTAAAGGGGGTCTGATGTGGGAGATCTGATATGTACAGGAGACAGGTCTGTAGTAAAGGGGGTCTGATGTGGGAGATCTGATATGTACAGGAGACAGGTCTGTAGTAAAGGGGTCTGATGTGGAGATCTGATATGTACAGGAGACAGGTCTGTAGTAAAGGGGTCTGATGTGGAGATCTGATATGTACAGGAGACAGGCCTGTAGTAAAGGGGGTCTGCTGTGGGAGATCTGATATGTACAGGAGACAGGTCTGTAGTAAAGGGGTCTGATGTGGAGATCTGATATGTACAGCAGACAGGTCTGTAGTAAAGGGGGTCTGATGTGGGAGATCTGATATGTACAGGAGACAGGTCTGTAGTAAAGGGGTCTGATGAGGGAGATCTGATATGTACAGAAGACAGGTCTGTAGTAAAGGGGGTCTGATGTGGGAGATCTGATATGTACAGGAGACAGGTCTGTAGTAAAGGGGGTCTGATGTGGGAGATCTGATATGTACAGGAGACAGGTCTGTAGTAAAGGGGTCTGATGTGGAGATCTGATATGTACAGGAGACAGGTCTGTAGTAAAGGGGGTCTGCTGTGGGAATCATAGAATCATAGAATCGTAGAGTTGGAAGGGACCTCCTGGGCCATCTGGTCCAACCCCCTGCTCAAAGCAGGATTCGCTAAATCATCCCAGTCAGATGTCTGTCCAGCCTCTGTTTGAAGACTTCCATTGAAGGAGAACTCACCACTTCTCGTGGCAGCCTGTTCCACTCATTGATCACTCTGTCAAAAAGTTTTTTCTAATATCTAATCTGTGTCTCCTCCCATTCAGTTTCATCCCATTGCTTCTAGTCTTTCCTTGTGCAAATGAGAATAAAGTTGATCCTTCTACAATGTGACAGCCCTTTAGATATTTGTAGACAGCTATTAAGTCTCCTCTCAGTCTTCTCTTTCGCAAACTAAACATTCCCAAATCCTGCAACCTTTCCTCATAAGACAGGTTTTGCAGACCGGTCACCATTCTGGTCGCTCTTTTCTGAACTTGCTCCAGTTTGTTGATGTCTTTTTTAAAATGTGGTGCCCAAAACTGGACACAATATTCCAGATGAGGTCTGACCAAAGAGGAGTAGAGGGAAATAATGACTTCACGTGATCTAGACTGTATGCTTCTGTTAATACATCCTAGAATTGCATTTGCCTTTTTTGCTGCTGCATCACACTGTTGACTCATATTCAGTCTGTGATCTATTAGTATACCCAAGTCTTTTTCACATGTGCTGTCACTTAGCCCTATTCCTCCCATTCTATATATGCTTTTTTCATTTTTATTGCCCAGATGTAGTACTTTGCATTTCTCCCTGTTAAAAACCATTCTGTTAGTTGCTGCCCACTTCTCCAGTTTATTTAAATCTTTTTGAATCCTCTCTCTCTCTTCTCTAGTATTAGCTATCCCTCCTAGCTTTGTGTCATCAGCAAATTTAATCAGTTTACCCTCAATTCCTTCATCTAAATCATTGATAAAGATGTTGAACAATACAGGGCCCAGGACAGAGCCCTGTGGTACCCCACTTGAGACATTCTTCCAACTGGATGTGCAGCCATTTACGACCACTCTTTGGGTCCGATCACTAAGCCAGTTATGAATCCACCTAACAGTTGCCTTGTCCATTCCATACTTAGTCATTTTTTCAATAAGGATTGTATGAGAGACTTTGTCAAATGCTTTGCTGAAGTCAAGATATATTATATCTACAGCATTTCCTTGATCCAATGATTGTGGGAGATCTGATATGTACAGGAGACAGGTCTGTAGTAAAGGGGTCTGATGTGGGAGATCTGATATGTACAGAAGACAGGTCTGTAGTAAAGGGGGTCTGCTGTGGGAGATCTGATATGTACAGGAGACAGGTCTGTAGTAAAGGGGTCTGATGTGGGAGATCTGATATGTACAGGAGACAGGTCTGTAGTAAAGGGGGTCTGCTGTGGGAGATCTGATATGTACAGAAGACAGGTCTGTAGTAAAGGGGGTCTGCTGTGGGAGATCTGATATGTACAGGAGACAGGTCTGTAGTAAAGGGGTCTGATGTGGGAGATCTGATATGTACAGGAGACAGGTCTGTAGTAAAGGGGGTCTGATGTGGGAGATCTGATATGTACAGCAGACAGGTCTGTAGTAAAGGGGGTCTGCTGTGGGAGATCTGATATGTACAGGAGACAGGTCTGTAGTAAAGGGGTCTGATGTGGGAGATCTGATATGTACAGCAGACAGGTCTGTAGTAAAGGGGTCTGATGAGGGACATGTGATACATACAGATACATGTGATACATACAGATGTTAGGTCCATATTAACTTATTAAGGGGTGGTCTGATCTGTGTTTTATCTGTTTGGGGGGTCTATTTAGAGAAGATAAGGTCAGTATGGGTTTTGTGGGTCTGTTTGCTTGGGTGAGTCTGATCTAGAGCAATGATTTGGGGTCTTGTGATTTGAAGCATTTTGTATATGGTGATGACGTCCTCTGACAGGGACATGGTTGGCGGCACTGGGCTATTGGCAATGTCTTCTGGAGCAGGACAACAGCTGTCCACGCCCTTTATTGCAGGGTCTATACTGGCCGCCGTTAGGTAATATGTGACATAGAAAACCTCATGTCTCCTATGGAAACAGGGTCATAATAATGGGATTGTAGCTCACTACCTGATAACTCTAGAGCCGGGAGTCACAGTAATCACATGACCCGATATCACCACGTGACATTGCCGGTCACAAACCGGAAGCGCTTTGTTGTCTCAATGGAAGCGCATAACAACGCAGTGGGGAGACACGTGACGTGAGAAGCCCCCTGCGGTCAGGCGAGGGAAACAGCATGGAACGCACAGCTATGGTCGCCTTGGAACGCAGGACCCGGAAGTGATTCATATAGTGACTTCCTGCACGTTTGCCTGTGGCGGAGCTCAAGTTGGTTCGGCTCCAGGTGAAGGGTCCTCACTCTCTGGTATGTATTTTCAGTTTTATAGCTGTCAGCAGGGGGCAGTATGGAGGCCGGTACAGACGGTCATTAAAGAAATGCATATAGGCAGTGAGTGGAGTTCCCCCAGGTTGTTGGAGGAGATGCCCTCAGTTGGTCTGATGTTCCAGGCGCATTAGTGATGTTGGACTGACTTCCCGGCACAGCACTGTCATATGGGTTATGATGAGGGGCAATGTGGCCACATCCTGTGCCTTCTGCGCTCCTGACTGGCTGGGAGACGTCCCTATTACCCCACTGTACTGTTCTGACGTGGTTCTCGGTGGTCCTTAGTTCACGGTTGTTTCCTGCTTCACTGCAGGAAGCTGCTACCTGGGATCCACAACCATCTTGGGTTCAAGGGCCACATCTACAACTCATTTATTTCTCATACTCATCCAGTCTGCCGAAATATGGCTACCCCAGAAACCACCATATAGCACAGCTTCCATAAGTAGCCATCATTACGGCGCTATGCACTAGGGTCTTCTCCAAGGGCTGCACAGAGGGGCATAGCAGGCCTCATGTGGACCCTGGACTGCAGGTTGCCCACACCTGCTTTATATGGACCGCACATAGGACTACCAGTTGAGGTGAACCTGTTTGAGATGAATTGCTCTTCTATGAAAGCATGCTTACCCAATAGATGGGTTTTTGTTGGGGGGGGGGGCTGTATTTGATGTTGGGGAAGGTGAAGCTCTTGGTCACTTTAATTACGGTAGAAAAATATTCAGAACGGAGAGTCCTCAGTAGTTGATACCTTTTAATGGCTAACTGAAAAGATGGTAACAAATTGCAAGCTTCCAAGACTACTCAGGTCTCTTCATCAGGCTAGACTAATACAACATCTGAAGAGTCACATATTTATGCACAACACAGCACAGAAATAACGCAATAGATAAGACAAGTGACGTGAAGCAGAACTATGATTATGGGAGAGGGAGAAACATAAATATTGGACCAGTTCATAGATAAGGAGTCTGGATGTTTTATTGTCCTCTGATTGGGGTCTCAACGTGTTGTGATGCCCCCACAAGGTCTTAGGAGCAAATTCCTTAATTGATGTAAAAAGACATAAATCCATGCGACACATTCATTCCTGCACTGAGAGTGTCAAAGGTCCTCATGAGTTTGTACTCACAGACTCTTCTCTCTCTCTGAGATGTGAAGTTACTTTTCAATACCATTAATTTCATATCCATGGTGTTGTGATCAGGGATACAAAAATGTTTTGCCACAGGTAGATCCATTCTTTTTTTTTTCTCTTATTGTGTGAAGATTAGAATTCATCCTTGTTCTCAGTTTTTGCCCGGTCTCCCCCACATACAGACCCCCAGGTGGACATTTAGTACAAATAATTAAGTACACCACATTAGATGTAATGCAGGTGAAAGTACCTGGGATCTTGTAGTCCTGATGTGAGTTGGGGATCTTTATCTTGTCCGTGGTCATTATAAATGGACAGGTTGTAATTTTTTTCTGGTTGCAAGGAAAGGTTCCTGCAGCTGTTGGAGAGGACAGGGAGCTTCTGACCAGGGCTGTGGAGTCGGTAATCCAAACCTGCGATTCCACCTCCTCAATTTCCCTTGCTCCGACTCTAACTCCGACTCCCACATATATTGCTTATATCTAAGTGAAAAATTTATTGTAGTACAATGTGAACGTCAGACATTTAATCATTTCTATGATACAATAATCAAGATATTTAGCTAGAACATAATATTTATTGGAATACAACTTTAGAACACAAAACTGTAATAAATTGTAAATATGTAATACACTATGTGATATCAATTGCATGTTTTTTTCAACAAAAACATACTAAATAGCATTTGTGCAGTCTATGAATTTGTTCTAAGAAATAGAACTGCCTCCATCAGATCCTCCTTCATAGATGACCTCAAATCTGACCTAATAATTTTAAGGCTAGAGAACAACCTCTCTACAGTAACTTGGGTTGGAGGCAAGTTACTAAACCACATGGGCAACATCTCTAACAATTTCCGGGTATAAAGGAATTGCCTCATGCACAGTCAGTTTTGATGAACGGTTGAATTTTTCTATTTCTTTGAGAACAAGTGAAACATTTTGCTGAAATATGGTCAATCTGCTTGCTATAGGAGACGGAGTGAAATCTTTTTCCTTGCGGCAACGCTTTGCCTGCTCCATGCTATCCAAATACTTGTCAAACTCCTCATCTGATGAGGAAGATATGGCAGCAGTAGCACTGTCAGGACCCAAGTTCTCTTGCGCTTGGCAGTCCTCCTGTAGGCCACTCATCCTAACTGCTACCTCAGTCAGAGCTTCTTTTCCTTTAGTAAGCTGTTGATCATCAAGCCGTATACAATAACTTGGGTCCACATAAACAGCTGCCAGAAAAATTTTAGTTTCCAATAGCTGTGTCTCTCTCCATTTCATTGAAGCAGAAATGCCATCTGCGATTAAACCTCCTCTTTGGGACAGTCAAAATAGCAAGTTCTTCCACTCCCTTATGAAAATGCCAGGAGTTAAATCCTCAGCTTGTAATTTTTTAGTCACGGTAAATGGGTGATTAAGCAATTCCTTCAATTCAGCCACCTGTGTCCATTGACCTTCATTTAGGGTTACCTGAGGGTTCGCCATATCTATAAGAAACGGTTTTAGTTCAAGCAATCGCTCAATCATTAAATAAGTGCTGCCCTACCGAGTGGCTTTATCGACAATTGCTCCTTTCTCAGCACGTCTCTTCAAGATGGAATCAATTTTAGGGGTTCTGACAGCAATAACCGATTTCCTCACTTTTCCAATCAGATTTCCAGCATGTCCCTCTTTCAGACTATCTCTTATTGCCAGCTGCAGCGTGTGCACAACTTTATCACTTTCTCCAGCTCGGGGCCCAGGAATCGGATTCTGTGCAGGGCAGGCACCCCTCCCCCTCCTCTCTCTGGTAAAGATGGCAGAAGACTGGACAGAGGAGGGGAGATTGCCCCCTGCAGTCTGGAGCCGGTACAGGACGAGAGCACTGCAGCATACAAGTGAGTTTTGATAGGTGCATGCCCCTGCTTCTAGGGGGGAGGGCAGCTGCCCCTCGCTGGCTACGGCCATGATTCACACACAGCGTTTTTGCGGATCCGTTTTTTTTTTTTTTTGCAGTGACTTTGGGCATCCCAGCAAAGTCGTTTTGTGAAGATCCGTTTTTGGGCTGAATGAGCGTGTCAGTTTGTGTGGCGTTTTTCTAATCTGCTTTTGCTATTGAAAACATTATGAGCTCAAAAACCTTTCAGGTGATGCAGTTTTTTAAAAAGCTGATCTGCTTTTGCAGCTTAAAAACGTATCCTCAAAAAACGCAGCAAAAACGCTGTGTGTGAATGTAGCCTTAGATCAGGAATGGAACAGCCATTTATAGGACATTTCATAACTTTCCCAAATTCCTATGAAAAAACATTCAGCATATTCTGCATTGAACTACTGTACCCAATTTATTACATATTTTAGGAGTCGGTCCATTTTATACGGAGTCCGACTCCACCAAAATGAGCACCGACTCCACAGCCCTGCTTCTGACAATGATGCTTTTTAGATTTGGGGGCTCTCTAAAGCACAGTAGTGGGGGGTCTGGAAAAATGGATTGTAATCCACTTTTGTAGTAAAGGTTGTAATTTCCGTGCAGCTCCCCTTAGCACCTCCAGATTTGGGTTGTAGGTGACCACTAGAGGCACCCGGTTATTTTCTTCTTAGCTTTGTAATTTAGCAGGTGATTCCTTGACAATCTGGTGGCTCTTGTAATTTGGTTTTCAATTGTTCTTGGATGGTAGCCCTGATACAAAAAGGTCTTTTTGAGGCGACCAAGGTGTTCATCTCTATCCATGGGGTTGGAACATATGCGATTGTATCTGATGACTTGACTATAGATAGAGTTCTTTATGTGTTTTGGATGGAAACTGACCCATTTAAGGTATGTTGGACGGTCGATTGGCTTCTGATACAGGGATGTCTCTATTTCATTGTTTTTTAGCTTAATGATGGTGTCCAAAAAGTTAATCTCAGTGCTGGAGTAATTGAGTGTTAAGTTGATGGTGGTATGAAATTGATTAAACCGTTCGTGGAACGTCTTTAGCTGTTGCTGAGACTCCATCCAGATGATTAAAATATCATCAATGAAGCGGAAGTAGGCCAGGGGCCTGATGGGACATGAGGACAAAAAGTCGCTTTCAAGCTTGGCCATGAAAAGATTTGCATACTGTGGAGCCATTTTACTTCCCATAGATGTGCCAGTCTCCTGTAGATAGATCTTGTTGTCAAATTCAAAGTAATTGTGGGTGAGGATGAATTTTATAAGTTTCACCACAGCATCAGTCCCTGTTTTCCATGAAGAATTTGCAGGCATTTAAACCATCCTGGTGTGGGATATTAGAGTACAAAGATTCCACATCCATGGTGGCCAGGATGGTTCCTTCTGGTAGAGGACCTGTTGCTGCTAGTTTATTCAATAGGTCAGTTGTGTCCTGAATGTAGCTGGGTGTATCCTTTACCAGTGGTTTAAGAATACCCTCTACCCATCTAGATACCTGCTCAGTAAGGGTGCCCACACATGAAATAATTGGTCTTCCTGGATTTCCAGATTTGTGGATTTTGGGAAGCATGTAGAATGTCCCTATTCTTGGACTCTCTGGTATCAGGTCATCGCCGGCTCTTATGGACTGGTCAGGCAGACAAGATACCAACTTGTTTAGTTCCTTGTAATAGTCCTGTGTAGGATCCAACTCCAATTTTCTGTAGTAGCATGTGTCCATAAGTTGCCTGTTTGCTTCCTTCATGTAGTCTGACGTATTCATCATGACGATTGCACCTCCCTTGTCAGCAGGTTTAATGATGATTTCTTTGTTGGGTTTTAAAGACTGTATGGCCTTTCTCTCCTGGGCACTGATGTTGGATGCTTGTCTCCTGTTAGTGTCTATGATGGTGGATTTTATCAAATGTCTGAAGGAGTCTATATATTTATCCAAATGAGCGTTGCGTCCAGGTGGAAGTGTCCTGACCTCTTTTTCTTTGTTAGGAGCCCTTTTCCTTCGGTCTGAGTGTTTTCTGAATCTTCTGTATCATTGAAATATTCCTTCAGGCGCAGTCTCCTGAAATACTGTTCCATATCACTGCAGAGTTCAGTTTTATCTAGGGTCTTTCTATCTACTGGCTAACACAGTACAAAGATATACATCTTTCCTGTATAATTGCAGTATGCCAGTAAGATTTCAGTTTGCTTAACGTAAAAGGATATTCAGTAGATCCTTGCTCTGCCATGTCCTTCCTGCTTTCTAGGGGCCGGTGGGTGTACACTCCTCCTTGAGTGACAGTCCGGGTCATTAGCAAATCTGTAGCATTAGCAGAACTTAGCCTGTTGTTCTAGTTCTACACAAACACCTCCAGCTATCAGAGGTTTGTTCTGATTTTACACTGTTTTCACTGTATTGACACATAGAAATAACAGGGCATTTGGAAAAGCACACAGCTCAGGATAGTGTAAGCCTTGATTAGTAGAATTGCTCAGAAAGCAGCCAATGAGGTGGGTTGATGATTTTGCAAGATTTATCACAGCAGCTTGTCAGGAGCTCAGAGGGAGGGGCAATTTAACCGCTGTATAGAGATCGATGTGCTGGAGGGAGGTGGCTGGTATGTTAGGAGTTAACTCCTTTCCTGGAATATGTAACTTCCATGAACAATTGGCCAAACTATAGAGGCTGATCTCCATGGAAACAAGCTGTACACTATATAAGATAAAAGCGCACCCATGCAGGAGAATGACACTAGATAGAAAGAGCAAGTAAATTGCAAACTTGCTTATATTCATGTTGTTTAGCTAACTAAAGCAATTTAATTGCAATGAGAATATATTTTTGAAGGGATTCAATAATCAAGATATGTTTTACCCAGGGAAAACGTATTTGCATCAGCCAGATGCCCAAAATGATTTTTTAAATTCTAAGCTGTATTAATTCTAATAAAAAAAGAAAGGGGTAACCACTCTTTTTCTTCTTCCAGAGAGAGGTGCCTTCCGCCCCCTACCATCAGGACTCCAGTCCACTCTCAGGGTCTTCAGGATGGATGTGGACGGCAGTCAGCTGAATGATGGTGCATTAAAGCTTGCTTTAGAGATCATGTTCCTGCTGACGGGAGAGGTGAGGGATTCAAGGAGTATGAGAAATCCAATTCTTTTGAGTCCCTTCTCTTTCTTGACTTGTACAGACACTCTTTTGTTGTTTTTTTTTTTTTTCTCCAAATTGGCACATGCGAGTCATGCATTTTGTGCTAAGACTTGTCTTTAACTGCTTTTAAGACTTTTCAGCAGAATATGAGCCAGTATGACTGACATATATATAATTACTTCAGTGGCGACTGGAATACAGTCTGTCAAATTTTGTGACTTTTGTTTTTTAAATTACATTTTATGAATCTGCAAAAAAAGCTACATTGCTCTAAAAATCAGAAACCCAACCCATAAAAGATAACTTGGGGGGGGGGGGGGGGGGGGGAAGGCGAAAATTGTTTTATGGATTTGTCCCAACTCAAAAAGTAATTAATTGAGAAATATTCACACCAAAAAAAAATAAAAAATGCAATGATGATGTCAGGCCCATAGACTTCTGCTGTGCATTGTAATTTAGTGGAGCTAATCTGCAGCTTTTCATCCCAAAATCCACAGGAATGATGGTTTTAAAATCCATAGTATGTTCATTATTCCGTGTAAACATTTTACGTGACGCATTCAGAAAAGTAGCTTGTTCAAGTACATGCACACCTAAATACTGACGGATCCCCTGTGTGTAAACAGGTACTTATGGTTGGCATTAAAAAATGCCATCTGAATGGTCCTGAAATGTTGCGATCGGGGTGCCATCCTGTGTAGACGGGGTGGGAAGTGCTAGTGAGAGCAGTCTCAGAAGTAATCTCCGTAGAGAACACCGCACGCTCCAATCTTCAACTCGTGTCATTCAGTTTAATTTTCAGGTTCCATGTAATCCAATGAAGACTATAAGTTCACTTAGCTACACAGTAGATATCTGCTTCTTTTGGGTCAAAGGACTCACGGTCACAGAGCGCAGGTATAGAAAGGCGTGGAGCATTTGCAGCAATATGAGGGCGAGATAAAGTCTCAGGATGAGCCGAAACGTCACATGCGCAAAGTCTGTGAACCACAGCAAGCTGAAATCTATGGTGTCTCCATATGACTCTTAAAGGGGTTGTCCACTAATTGAACAACCCCCTTCTCATCACCATAGTTTCCCCATATAAAACAACCTATACGCTCCCCAGCAGCAGGCTCCTTTCCATCGATGTCGGCAGCTGCTCTCCCGGGGCTCACATTATGTCACGTGAACCCTGCAGCCATTGAGTGGCTGCTTCACTCTCATTTCCTTCGGATGAAACCGACACTCAGAAGAAGTGAGAACGTGCTGCTGCTCTCTGACTACGTACTGATGCCGGTTACATCCGAAGGTAGTGAGAATGATGCCGCCACTCAATGGATTCAGGGCTTGCGTGACATAATGTGAGCCCCGGGAGAGCAGGCGCCAACATTGCTGGAACGGAGCCACTGCTGAGGTAGGTATAAAAGCTGTCATAGTGTCTGCCATTACTACCTCTTGTGGTCGACATTCCACAGTCTTACTGCTCTAACTGTAAAGAACCTTTTCCTATTTAGCTGCAGGAATCGCCTTTCTTCCATCCATAATGAGTTCCCGTATGAAAGCGTTCATGAAACTGAATTCCTAGCATCCTCCGAAAACATGTAGTGAAATAAAAATATAACCTTTTAAAAATAAATAAAAAATAAAAATAAAAAAAGTACATAAATAAAAAGGCTCCTAAGTTCTTACGTGTTTCTGTTTACAGTAAATGAATACCTATTTACTATGAATATGGTTCCATGTGATCCGAAACACACAAGAACTTAGGAGCCTTTATAATCATGCACAGTTATTTCTGTCATGATCCATTAAAATTCTATATCACAGACCTTTTCCCATAACTCACCTGGGATCTGGCTTGTTGCCTTTTTTTCTTGCACAACTATCATGAGCTGGATCGTCCTTCTCCCCCTTCCTTAGTATTACTTGTCCCATACATTTTTACTATCTGCTGATCTTTTTGTCCTCCTACCTCTGATCTTTTGCATAGTTGCAGCATTATGGCTCCTATAAAAAAAAAAAATACTAAGAACGCATATTTAAACGCACTTTTGCTTTTTCACTTATTTAGTTATAGCAGGTTTATGTTTATTTTGCTTCTTGTAGAGTTTTTTTCCATTATGACTCCTATGCCCATTTCTGTAGTACTTGGGGAAGAACGTGCTAGGAACATAGAGAGAGCACATGTTCTAGGAGATGAGGATTAATCATGGCTTTCACTTAAAGGGAAATTGTCACCCCCCCCCCCCCAGGCGTTTTTAAGTAAAAGAGCCACCTTGTGCATTCTTTCAAGGTGGTTCCTTTATTTAGCATCCCTTCCACTGCCGAAATAATTGTTTTTAAAATTGGTCAGACATACCTTAAGTTTGACCGGGGGGGCAGGCCTCCCCCCCCCCCCCCCGGACACAGACACCTCACATCCGACAGTCGTGTCCTGCTTTTGAATTTGGCGCCGCCTCCTCAGGGTTCATTTTTTTTTCTCACGCCTGCGCTGTAATATTCTTTCTTGGGCATTCACAGTTAGCGCTGCCCGTCCTATGACATCACATGACGTCACCACAGGTCCTACTGCACCACTGCTCTGCTGAGCTCTGCCCCTGCTGGTCACATGGTGCTGATGTCATCACAGGTCCTGCTGCACCACTGCTCTGCTGAGCTAAGCCCCTCCTGGTCACATGGTGTCACATCATGTGATGTCATAGGACGGGCAGCGCTAACTGCGCATGCCCAAGAAAGAATATTACAGCGCAGGCATGAGATAAAGAAATGAACGCTGAGGAGGCGGCGCCAAATTCAAAAGCAGGACATGACTGACGGATGTGAGGTGTCTGTGTTCGGGGGGGGGGGGGGAGACCTGCCCCCCAGTCAAACTTCAGGTATGTCTGATCAATTTTAAAAACGATTATTTTGGCGGTGGAAGGGACGCCAAATAAAAGAGCCACCTTGCCTTGACAAAATGCAGCATTAGTGCTGCACAAGGTGGCTCTTTTACTTAAAAACGCCTGACAGGTTCCCTTTAAGTAAAAGGCACAGATAAATGGCCTATATCCGTTTTATAGTAAGTAATGTTGTTTTCTGTTAGGTTTATATCATCATTAAAAAGCTTGGTGATGGTGCAACGTCGGGCAGTATTCCCCATGTGTCCGAAGGCTGGAGCCTGGCCCAGAACACACTCCTGGTGCCTTCACCTCACTCCGAGACAAATGAGAAGAGCAGCGATGAGAAAATCCTAGAGCTCACCAAAAAGATCATCGCACTGCTGACCAGAGAGGTGAGTGATGCTGGGACCTTCTGTGCTTACACCAGGGCAAGAGTCTGGATGGTGACCGTGTCGTTGCATTTGACAGGTTCCTATGAGGAGTCAAGATGTCACTGTCTATTTCTCTATGGAGGAATGGGAGTACTTAGAAGAACACAATGATTTCTACAGAGACATCACAATGGACTATCAGCAGACCTTCATATCAACAGGTAGGAGGAGAGCTCGATGTACGGACAGAGACCTTGATTCCAGCGATGTGACCTGCGTGTTGTCTTTTTTATGCCATCAGTGTTTTATTTCCTGCAGATTTACCAGTTCTCTAAGTACTGATCTCTTTATAACTCTATTCCCACCACTGTTTGGCAGATTTCTGTGTACACTGTGCATTGACAGAAAGCTGCTAATCGGTGGTGTGGTTAGATTAGGAGACACAAGACATCTAGTCCTGTAGTGATGATTTCCTGCTGAAAAAAAACACTTATTGAAACAGCAACACACAGACTAGCAAGTGACACATCCCTGGAATCAGGGTCTCAGCCCCTACATCTGCTGCTCTCAGATTACATTGCTTAAACCTTCCGACATATTTCTTTTAAAGAAGTGAGCAGTTTTGTGGGGAACATATATAACACACACCATGTGATGGTCACACATAATTTGGTTACCCGTGTGTTGCTACAGATGGTTCCGTTTGGACAAATACAGAACCAGAGGCACGTCCCGTTCTTCCTCAGTCTTGCCAGGAAAATCACAATGGCACACAAGATCAGCAGGTGGTTTTAATGGTAAGTATTTCACAAGCTCAGTCTTCATTGTATGGCATATTCATATTTTTGGATGCTCTGAACTTGTGAGGAAAAAAAATTTGGAATTCATGTTTGCTGGCAAATTAGATTATCCCCTTCACGACTGATGAGATTTATTTACGTCATCGTCCGTGTTTCTGCCTTTGATGCGGGCTTACCTACTAAGCCCGCATCTTTCCTCTCACTTGATGGCTGAATTAATCTGCCTTTTAGTGCCCCTAACAGCTGCGGGTGGATCCTAACCAGCGAAATGCCGATGTCAATAACTGACAGCAGCATTTAACACACGCGTAGGAAGCACCTCTTTTGCCCCATTAAAAATAAAACAATTAAAAATACACATTTGGTATCGCGATGTTCATAGATGTCAAATCTATCAACATATAAAAGAAATTAATCTGATTGGTAAATGGTGTAACAAGAAAAAAAATCAGAACCAATGAATTACGATTTATTTTTTGATCGCCGCAGCATTGCACTAAAATGCAATAAGAGGCGGTCAAAACATGTCTACCCCAAAATGGTATCCGTGAAAATGACAGCTCAGGGAGCAAAAAATTAGCCCTCATCTAACCCCAGACCATGAAAAGTGAAAACTTTATGGGTGTCGGAATATTGCGACAAAAGTGAAATGTTTTGGTTTTTGTTTTATTTGACAAATTTTGAAAAATGTTTTCACCACTTAAATAAAACAAACTATATGCATGTTTGGCATCTGCATACTTGTGAAGGGGTTAACGCGAACGTCTCGGTAGGATTTACCCCCCCCCCAACCTTTCAGTCATTTCTTCTCTCTTTTTTTTTTTTTTATTTTAAACATCTTTTTATTAAGTTTCAAATGCATTCAAGAAGAACATATAAAACTAACGGATATACTGTATGTAACAGAGCATTTGAATACAAGAAAATCGTTCAGTAGTTAATCAATTACAGGTAGTATGACGACATTTGGTTTCAAACAAAATCTCTTTTCATGTAAAGCTAGTATTTAGTAATTAAAAGAAAACAGATTTCCTTACAGTATGACTGTACTGTTCTAACTCAAGATTTTCATCATTTCGAAGAATTCATGCCTGTACATATAATCCTATTTCTTTTAAGTATTAAGGTAAAAGTGAGGAAGGTGTAGGGGGAGAGAAGGATAGGTTGATAGAGTCTTCCAAACAGGGGGGAAGGTGGAGATGGTAGCTGATTCCAACATAAGGCTATGTGCACACGCTGCGGATTGGTCTGCGGATTTGTATCTGCGGAACCGCAGGTAAAACCGCAGGTAAAATGACCTGCGGATTGGCCTGCGGTTTATCACCTCTACAATGGAGGAGATGGTAAACCGCAGCAGAATCCGCAGAAAAGAAGTGACATGTCATTTCTTTCTGCGGATTGAAAACCGCAGCTTTTCCGCAGTTAAAAATCCGCAGCATGTGCACAGCAGAATGTAAATCCCATAGGATAACATGCTACTGTACACTGTCTGCAGAACTGCTGCAGATCCGCAGAGGCCAAAACCGCAGCGGATCCGCAGCAAAAACCGCAGCGTGTGCACATACAGAAGGCCTATAGGGATAGTAGTGTGAGTCACATATTACACAGCTCACCTTTCAGTCGAGATCCGGGATCACCTTCCAGAATACTTCAGTTACTCAGTGCTCTTGAACTTTGAATATTCATCTGTTTCCCTATATGATACCCATGGGGCTCAAGTCTCCCTAAATTTAGCAGTCAAAAGGTGTGAAAATGCCACTATTTCTTCTATATAATATAGCTGATCCACTTTTTGTAACCACGCTGAGATACTCGGACAGCTTTGGGAACGTCAGTTTGGAGGTATAAGTAGTTTGGCAGCCGCCACCAAGAATATTAATAGAGATTTGTACTTTGTTTGCTGGAAATCACTAGATTAATTGAGGAAGTTGAGGTTCGGTTGTAGTGGTTTTGTAAGTCCGCATATTTTAGTTGTAATTCTCATAACTTCGCCCCAAAATGGCCTTATCTTATCACAGGACCACCAGAGGTGTAGAAACATCTCCCTATTCAAAGAGCATCTCCAGCAGGTTGGTGGGACACTGGGGCACCATACATGAGTTGCCGCCGTAGTGGTATACCATCTTGTGATGACCTTGTATGAGTTTTCTTGAACTCTTAACACAATTGGATGGGCCATAAGAGTTTTTGTAAATACGTTCAACTTCCCAATCTTGTAGCTCGATGCACAATTCTTCCTCCCAAGCTCGTATATAAGCCCGTTTTACAGGAATTGAGTAACTCGAGTGTCTGATACAGCTTTGCCAATACACCTTTGGCTGTTTATTCTGGGTTAGTAACGATTCAAAAATCGTCAACTTCCTGGTTAGGATTCCAGGTTGCAGATACAACCCCATAGCTTTTTTGAGTCTATTATAGTGTAGAAAGTTAAGATGGTATTTTGGGAACTTATTATGTAAGTCTTGTAACGAAAGTAGCGTGCCATCCGTCATAAGAGCGTCCACATTGTCTCTAATCAGGTGTAGGGAATCTGTGGATTTAGTGTTGGTCTGGTCTAAGTACAGTCCTGGTAGATCCGTCACCTCTAGCCAGACCAGAGTCATGGGAGTTGCATAAATGAAGTGGAATAGTTTGCCCAAGTTTGTGCTATATATCTGGTAATAGCATTGGGTATGTCTAGTTTATAAATAAACTCTTTGGATGCATGTAAAATGGTAGTAATCAGTATTGATATTGTGTCCTCTGCTGTCTTTGTCCATAGTTTTTGTTTGTGGCTCCTTGCCCAATCTGTCAGGAACACCGCACTGTACTTGCTCACTGAGCCAATGCGCGTGTCCTGAGTGTCAGGATCCTATCAGCGCCGGCGTGCAACCTCCGCTGAGCAGGGACTCACCCGCACTGTAGGGGTAAACAGCCAGAAAGTACCGATGCACAGGACCTGTGGATGCTGAAGTTTAGCAAGAAGACACGGGACCTACGGTCATGTGACTGCAAGGGGCGGGGCTTAGCGTCCTGCTTAGTGAGATGGAAAGACACTATACAGAATCACTGAGTCAGGCAAAACGGGGTTCATACACAGAGATAGCCGTAACGTACCAAGGATGAGACAGAGCGGATAGTCGGGGCCAAGCAGCAGTCAAAACCAAACAAACATAGAAGGTACCAAGCAGAATCCAAAGCAATATCCAGAGAACAGACCGAGTCATACACAGATAATCAAGCAACCAGAACACAGCAAAAACACACTCAGGGGTCACCACACTATGCCAAGGGCAAGAGTATAACTGACAGCGATGAGAGCGTCCTTAGGCTATAAGAAGCCTCTGGGAGAGGCCACAATCATAGCCCCAGGTGTGCAGGTAAGCCTGCACCGGTATCACAACCTTTAACCCCAGAAATGCCAGTCATCAGCACTGGATCCAGACATTAACCCCACGTGTGCGAGTCAAACCCGCACTGAGATCATGACAGTACCCCCTCTCAACGGGGGCCTCTGGACCCCCAGGCTTGCCCGGGTACTTAGCATGGAAAGCCCGCACCAGGCGATCAGCATGCATCAACCGGGCCGGTACCCAGGACCTGTCTTCCGGTCCATACCCCTTCCAATGAACCAGGTACTGTACCGACCGCCGTACCAACCTGGAATCTACGATATGACCAACCTCGTACTCCACCTGCCCCTCGACCAAAACAGGAGAAGCAGCAGACTCGGAGTCTCCCCGGACTGCTTCAAAAGGTTTCAGTAGAGATTTGTGGAAGACGTTAGGGATCTTGAAAGAGGGTGGAAGGCACAGCCTATACGCCACTGGATTGATTTTTTTCCACAATCTTGTATGGGCCAATGAATTTGGTCCCCAACTTGGCTGAAGGAACCTTCAACTTAATGTTTCGAGTGGAGAGCCAAACCTTGTCTCCAACCTGAAACGTGGGCCCTAGTGTTCGTTTCCTGTCCGCGAAAAACTTATACCTGCCCTGAGACCTAGATATACTCCGCTGAACTTCTGCCCACGTATTCTGTAATCGCTGAACAGAGCCCTCAGCCCCGGGACACCCCGAGTCCAGACGAGAAAACTCACCAAAATGAGGACTGAACCCATAATTGATCAAAAAAGGAGTCATACCCGTGGATTGACTCACCCGACTATTGAAGGCAAATTCAGCCAACGGCAGTGCATCGCACCAGTCATTCTGTCTAGCAGAGGTTAGACACCTGAGGATCTGTTCCAGGGACTGGTTAGTGCGCTCCGTCTGACCATTGCTCTCAGGATGGTATGCAGACGAAAAGGACAGAGACATCTCTAATTTTTTGCAGAAAGCACGCCAAAACTTAGCCACAAACTGCACACCACGATCAGACACCACATTCAGGGGTACCCCATGCAACCGGATCACATGCTGCACAAACAACCTGGACAACGTCTCAGCTGACGGTAGTGCGGACAGGGGTACAAAATGAGCCTGCTTAGAAAATCTGTCCACCACTACCCATACCACTGTATTACCCTTAGATGGAGGGAGATTGGTAATAAAATCCATGGATAAGTGAGTCCATGGTCTTTCGGGCACTGCCAAGGGCATCAGCTCCCCTGCCGGCCGGCTATGAGAGCTTTTAGAACGAGCGCAGACCCCACAACCAGCAATGAATTTTTTTATGTCCAAACCAAGGGTAGGCCACCAAAAGATCCTAGCCACCGCCAGACGTGTGGCTGAAATACCTGGGTGAGCACTCAGCTTGGATTCATGGAACTCCTGCAAGAGTTTCAGGCAAAGTTGCTCTGGGACAAACAATTTCCCCTCCGGCTTGGCCGCCGGGGCCCGCGACTGGGCCCCCTGAATCTCCCGTTCCAATTCAGATGAGACCTCTGCTATCACAACCCCTGGGTGAAGAATGGAGGACGGTGGCTCAGGGGGCGACACCGGCTGAAAACTGCGCGATAAGGCGCAGGCTTGACATTCTTAAGACCCTGTACGAAATGTAATCGTAAACTGAAAACGGGGAAAAAAAAGTGACCAACGGGCCTGTCTGGGCGTTAGTCTTTTAGCAGACTCAATGTATGACAAATTTTTGTGATCCGTGATCACCGTAACCGGGTGACTGGCCCCCTCCAAAAAGTGCCTCCATTCTTCAAACGCCAATTTGACCGCAAGAAGCTCTCTATTGCCTACGTCGTAATTTCTTTCCGCAGCAGAGAACTTCTTGGAAAAGAAAGCACAAGGCCTGAGGTTGGTTAGAGTGGCAGGCCCTTGGGACAACACCACTCCCACCTCAGAGGCGTCCACTTCCACGACGAATGGTTTGGACTGATCTGGCTGTACTAACACAGGAGCAGACATAAAGCTTCTTTTCAGGGTCGCAAAGGCCTCTTTTACGAGCGAAGACCAGTTTATCACATCCGCACCTTTACAAGTAAGATCTGTGAGTGGTTTGACCACCTGTGAAAACCCCCGAATAAATTTACGGTAATAATTGGCGAACCCCAAGAAGCGCTGAAGACCCTTAAGGTCTCGGGGTTGCACCCAATCCGCAGTGGCCTGCACCTTCTTGGGGTCCATGCGAAAACCCTCACAGGACACAATTAATCCCAAAAAAGACAATTCTTGAACAAAAAACACACATTTCTCCAATTTGGCATACAGATGATTTTCCCTCAGTCTTTGGAGAATGGTTCGTACATGATTCAGATGAGATTGACTGTCGTGTGAGTATATCAGAATATCGTCTAAGTAAATGACAACAAAACGACCAATGAGATCCGAGAATACCACGTTGATGAAATTCTGAAATATGGCTGGGGCATTGGTAAGACCAAACGGCATGACTAAATTTTCAAACAGTCCCTCGGTCGTGAGGAACGCGGTTTTCCATTCATCCCCCTCCCGGACCCTTATCAAATTATATGCCCCCCGAAGATCCAGTTTGGAGAACCATTTTGCCCGTGAAAGTTGGTTACACAAGTCGAGAATCAACGGAAGGGGGTACGTATTTTGTACAGTAATCTTGTTCAGCTCACGAAAATCGAGGCAGGGACGTAAATCACCATCTTTTTTCTTAACAAAAAAACCCCTGCCGCCACAGGTGAGACTGAGGGACATATGTGTCCTTTGCGAAGACTCTCAGCAATGTAATCTTTCATGGCCAAGCGCTCAGGGCCAGATAAATTAAACAGACAGGCTTTAGGCAATTTAGCCCCCGGGACTAACTCGATAGCGCAGTCAAAGGGTCTATGTGGCGGCAACGTCTCGGCCTCGCTTTCAGAGAGCACATCTTTGAATTCTTTCAGGTACTCCGGAATACCTTCCAGCTCGACAGATGACACAGATACAGATTTAACAGGTTCAACCAATAGTGCAGACTTATCACATAACATCGAATCATTAAACCCCCACTGAACAATCTCCCCCGTTTTCCAGTTAATGACTGGGTTATGGCGTTGTAACCAGGGCATGCCCAACACCAATCCTGCTGGTAGATTGTCCAGAACCAAACAACTTAATTTTTCCACATGGGTAGCGCCCACTTTGAGTGAAAACAAGTCAGACATAAAGAGAATTCCCTCTTTAGTGAGGGGGGAGGAGTCAACGGCCACCACTTTGATCGGAACCTTAAGTCTAACTGTCCCTATCTTACAGCGTGTGACCAATTGGGAGTCAGTGAGATTGATGGATGATCCGCAGTCCACGAAAGCTGTAGAGGGAAAGCAACAATCGTCCACTAACAGTTCCACATGAAGCAACACCTTAGAAAATGAGGAAAAGGGTACCTGAGGGTCTGAGTAGTCTCCCCGCTGACTACCCAGACCTAGTCGTTTCCCGTCGACCGGGTTGAGGATGGACAATCAGGACACTCCCTTTTCCAATGTCCCGTTTTACCACAGTAGAAGCATAACTGCTTTTCTCTCCGGCGTTGTCTCTCCTTTTCCTTCAGGGAGAGAGCCCCTACGTCCATGGGTACAGAAACAGTCTTCTTTTTCCACTAGGGAACAATGGAGTCTCCGCCTGCATCACCCCCCTGGCCCACAGCCTGCGGTCCATCCGGACGGCCTGGGTCATGGCGTCCTCAAGAGAGTTAGGTGGGGGATGTAATGCCGAGGCATCCTGTAACCGCTCGGACAAGCCTCTGCGAAAGAGTCCTCGGAGTGCGGCGGCGTCCCAAGAGACCTCTGCGGCCCAGCGGCGGAATTCTGTGCAAAACCACTCAGCCGAGTGTTTCCCCTGACAGACACTCATCACCATGTCCTCTGCCAATCGCACTTGGTCAGGCTCATCATAAATGTGCCCGAGGGCCTCAAAAAACGCATTCACAGACACTCTCTCAGGGGCAGTGGGTGGAAGGGAGAAAGCCCAAGCTTGTGGGGACCCTCTTAACAGAGACATAATGACCCCTACCTTCTGACTGTCGTCCCCAGAGGAACGTGGCCTCAAACTAAAGAAGAGTTTGCACCCCTCCGTGAAGACCCTGAACTCCTTTTTTGTTCCCAGAAAAAAAATCAGGCAGTTTAACAGGTGGTTCTGGGGACACCAAAACAACATCACTCGCCCCAGCCCCCAGAGACCCAGCAGCTAAAGCCCCCCGCACTGTCTCAGGAACCTGCTGCTGAGAACGAGCCAGAGCTTGCTGCTCCAGAGATAAACCCTGAAACATCTGACTCAGATTTTTCATTTGCTCAGCAAGAGAGTGTATGGGATCCATATTTCTCAGCAGAGATAAAAAAAAAAATAAAAAAAAATTAATGGTCAGTTATAATGTCAGGAACACCGCACTGTACTTGCTCACTGAGCCAGTGCGCATGTCCTGAGTGTCAGGATCCTGTCAGCGCTGGCGTGCAGCCTCCGCTGAGCAGGGACTCACCCGCACTGTAGGGGTACCGGGGTCAGGTACAGCCAGAAAGTACCGATGCACAGGACCTGTGGATGCTGAAGTTTAGCAAGCAGACACAGGACCTATAGTCATGTGACTGCAAGGGGGCGGGGCTTAGCGTCCTGCTTAGTGAGATGGAAAGACACTATACAGAATCACTCAGAGTCAGGCAAAACGGGGTTCATACACAGAAATAGCAGTAACGTACCAGAGATGAGACAGAACGGATAGTCAGGGCCAAGCAGTGTCAAAAGCAAACAGACATAGAAGGTACCAAGCAGAATCCAAGCAATATCCAGAGAACAGACCGAGCCATACACAGATTATCAAGCAACCAGAACACAGCACTAACACACTCAGGGGTCACCACACTATGCCAAGGGCAAGAGTATAACTGACAGAGATGGGAGCGTCCTGAGGCTATAAGAAGCCTCTCCCAGAACCAGGGAGAGGCCACAGTCATAGCCCCAGGTGTGCAGGTAAGCCTGCATCGGGATCACAACCTTTAACCCCAGAAATGCCAGTCATCAGCACTGGTTCCAGACATTAACCCCACGTGTGCGAGTCAAACCCGCACTGAGATCATGACACAATCTATTATTAAAGACAGTGTTGCTGCTATGTGATATTTTTGTGGGTCAGAAACTCCCATACCTCCTCTTGTTCTAGGTAGTGAAAGTGTTCTAAAACTGAGTCTAGGTTTGGAGTCTTTCCAAATATACATCCCAAAAATGGAACGCACCCTTTGAAAAAATGTGGCTGGTATTTTAATAGGGAGCATTTTTGATATGTAACTGAACTTGGGTAATATGAAGCTTTTTAATAAGTTTTTCCGCCCCATCCAGGATACAAAAGGCGCTCTCCATGTCCTTATTGATTCTAACGTGGAGTTTAGTAATGGTAGGTAATTAAGTGCAAACAGTGAGTGCCAGTGAGGACTTATTTTAATCCTTAGGTAGCTGATGTGGCTCGAGTTCCATCTAATTGGGAATTTGGACTTGATTTCCTGGAGTGTCGAGCTCTGGACATTCATACTCATCACTTCTGATTTATCAAGGTTTATTTTAAAATTTGAGAGACCTCCAAATTTTTCAAACAACTCTAGCACTGCTGGTATTTCTCTATTCGGATTAGTCAATAGCGGTAACAAGTCATCGGCGAAGGCTGCCTACCACATGAGATGTCCCCATAATCTGAATCCCATAATATCCGGGTGTTGTCTAATGCTTTGGGTCAACACTTTGTCTCCATGTGCAAAAATTTTATGCTTCCATTTCGTGAAAGTTTTAATTGAATCTTTGTTCATCAAATCTTTTAGGGTTTGTCTCTTTTGCGACAAAAGGGCCAAGGTATTGGGGATTTGTGTTTGCTTATGATTTTTCTGAAGGAGCTGGATTTCCTTATACAAGGAGTCCAAATTTGTTTGCTTTAATTTCTTCCGGTGTGAGGCTATTGAGATCATCTCCCCCCTTATCACAGCCTTGTGTGCTTCCCAAACAATAGGGAATTGTATTTGATCTTGCGTGTTAAGCTCGAAATATGCTTGTAGCGATTCTTTTATCTTATCTTTAAAAGGCTGTTCAGTCAGGAGAGACTCATTCAACCTCCTCGTGTAGTTTGTTAAATTAATGCTGCTGTTGTGGCTGTGTATCGGCGCATGCGCCACCCACGCATCCGGGTCAGATGTCATCAGAGAGGGCGCCACAACAGGGAGCGACGTGCCGGACCCGACATCGCGACCCACGTGGGCGGAGACATTAGGACCGCCCACCGCAGTTATTTGGTACCGTCATCCGAGGACATGCCCAAAGCCGAGGGCACATGCACACCAGCCGAAAAATAGATATAGCGCAAACGTCCAGGACTCTCCCACACAAAATGTACCACCATATATCTCCATTTATATAAATAGCATATTAAGTGTAATCATAGGGTATAAATTAAACATCTTAATGGTCAAAATGTGCATCAGTGCCAAAAAAAGAAAAAATGCAAAAAAATAAGCATGAATAACGTGACAGATATGCTGGTAAATAGTGGCAAAATATACAAAGGGTTTAGTGCAAATATACAAATGACTTATGAAAAAATAATGTACGTGTTTAACACCTTCCTGACATCAGACGTACTATCCCGTCCATGGGACCCGGGCCCCTATGCCCATGGACGGGATAGTACGTCTACCGCGATCAGCGGCGCCCACGTGGTGAGCGCCGCTGATCGCGGCCGGGTGTCAGCTGATTATCACAGCTGACACCCGGCACAATGTGTCAGGGGCGGTCACGGACCGCCCCAGACACGTTAACCCCTTGCACACCGCGATCAAACATGCGCAATGTGCAGCACACAGCACAATGTGCAGCGCTGCTGCCGGGGGCTCCTTTCCTGCAGGCCCCCGAATCCAAGATGGCAACGGGGGCCTGCAGGAAGCTGGCTTCCTCAGTGCCTGCAAAGCGCAGGCATGAGGAAGCCTTGTGCACTGCCTGTGACAGATCCCTGATCTGTCACAGTGATCTGTGATGTGACAGATCAGCGATCTGTCACAGAACAGTGATGTCCCACCTGGGACTATTTAATAAAGTAAAATAAAAATAAAGTGTTAAAATAATTTAAATAAAATCGCCAAATAAGTTACAAAAAAAAAAAAATATTCCCCCAAATAAATCCATTTTTTGAAAATAAAAAAAAAACAAAACAATGAAAGTACACATATTGGGTATCGCCGCGTCCGTAACGATCCGCCCTATAAAACTGTCCCATTAGTTAACCCCTTTAGCGAACCCCTTAAAAAATAAAAAACGAAGCAAAAAATAATGATTTATTGTCATACCGCCAAACAAAAAGTGTAATAACGCGCAATCAAAAAGACGCATATAAATATCCATGGTACCGCTGAAAACGTCATCTTGTCCCGCAAAAAACGAGCCGCCACACAGCATCATCAGCGAAAAAATAAAAAAGTTATAGCTCACAGAATAAATTAATGCAAAAATAATTATTTTTTATATAAAATAGTTTTCATTGCATAAAACCGACAAAACATATAAAAACGACCTAAATGAGGTATCGCTGTAACCGTACAGACCCGAAGAATAAAACTGCTTTATCAATTTTACCGCACGCGGAACGGTGTAAACGCACCCCCCAAAAGAAATTCATGAAACGCTGGTTTTTGTTCATTCTGCGTCCCAAAAATCGGAATAAAAAGCGATCAAAAAATGTCACGTGCCCGAAAATGGTACCAATAAAAACGTCAACTCGTCCCGCAAAAAATAAGACCTCACATGACTCGGTGGGTCAAAATACGGAAAAATTATAGCTCTCAATATGTGGTGATGCAAAAACTATTTTTACAATAAAAAGCGTCTTTTAGCGTGTGACAGCCGCCAAACATAAAAACCGCCATGAATAGTAAATCAAACCCCCCGTTATCACCCCCTTAGTTAGGGAAAAATTATAAAATAAAAAAAATGTATTTATTTCCATTTTTCCATTAGGGTTAGGGCTGAGATTAGGGTTAGGGGTGTGTTGGGGTTCGGGTTGGAGTTAGAATTGGGGGTTTCCACTGTTTGGGCACATCAGGGGCTCTCCAAATGCAACATGGCGTCTGATTTCAATTCCAGCCAATTCTGAGTTGAAAAAGTCATATGGTGCTCCTTCCCTTCCAAGCTCTGCCATGCGCCCAAACAGTGTTTTACCCCCACATGTAGGGTATCAGCCTACTCAGGACAAATTGCAAAACAATTTTTGGGGTCCAATTTCTCCTGTTACCTTAGGAAAATAAAAAATTGGGGGCAAAAATATCATTTTTGTGGAAAAAAATGATTTTGTTATTTTCACGTCCGAGCGTTATAAAATTCTGTGAAGCACTTGGGGGTTCAAAGTGCTCACCACACATCTAGATAAGTTCCGTGGGGGGTCTAGTGTCCAAAATGGGGTCACTTGTGGGGAGTTTCAATAGTTTAGGTACATCAGGGGCTCTCCAAACGCACATGACACCCGCAGACCATTCCATCAAAGTCTGCATTCCAAAACGTCACTACTTCCCTTCCGAGCCCCGACGTGTGTCCATACAGTAGTTTTCTCCCACATATGGGGCGTCAGCGTTATCAGGACAAATTGGACAACAACTTTTGGGGTTCAATTTCTCCTGTTACCCTTGGGAAAATAAAAAAATTGGGGACTAATTGATCATGTTTGTGGAAAAAATACGATTTTTTTATTTTCATGCCCGGGCATTATAAACTTCAGTGAAGCCCTTGGGGGTTCAAAGTGCTCACCTCACATCTAGATAAGTTCCTTAGGGGGTCTAGTTTTCAAAATGGGGTCATTTGTGGGGGGTTTCCACTGTTTAGGTACATTAGGGGCTCTCCAAAGGCAACATGACACCCGCAGACCATTCCATCAAAGTCTGCATTCCAAAACGTGACTACTTCCCTTCCGATCCCCGACGTGTGTCCATACAGTAGTTTTCTCCCACATATGGGGTATCAGCATACTCAGGACAAATTGGACAACGACTTTTGGGGTCCAATTTCTCCTGGTACCCTTGGGAAAATAAAAAAAATGGTGACTAAAAGATCATGTTTGTGGAAAAATTACGAATTTTTTATTTTCACGCCCGGGCGTTATAAACTTCTGTGAAGCACTGGGGGGTTCAAAGTGCTCACCACACATCTAGATAAGTTCCTTAGGGGGTCTAGTTTCCAAAATGGTGTCATTTGTGGGGGGTTTCCACTGTTTTGGTACATCAGGGGTTTTCCAATCGCGACATGGTGTCCGATCTCAATTCCAGCCAAAAACTTCAAATGGCGCTGCTTCCCTTCCGAGCTCTGCCATGCGCCCAAATGTTTACCCCCACATGTGGGGTATCAGCGTACTCAGGACAAATTGCACAATAACTTTTAGGGTCCTGTTACCCTTGGGAAAATAAAAATTGGGGTGAAAAGATCATTTTTGTGGAAAAAATATGATTTTTTTATTGTACCGCTGTACGTTATAAACTTCTGTAAAGCCCTTGTGGGTTCAAAGTTCTCACCACATATCTAGATAAGTTCCTTGGGGGGTCTAGTTTCCAAAATGGGGTCACTTGTAGGGGGTTTCCACTGTTTAGATACATCAGGGACTCTCCAAACGTGACATGGCGTCCGATCTGAATTCCAGCCAATTTTGCATTGAAAAAGTCAAACGGCGCTCCTTCCATTCTGAGCTCTGCCATGCGCCGAAACAGTTGTTCCCCCCCACATATCAGGTATCAGCGTACTCAGGACAAATTGCACAATAACTTTTGCAGTCCAATTTCTCCTGTTACCCTTGGTAAAATAAAAAAAATTGAACCTGAAGTACTTTTTTTGTGAAAAAAAGTTAGATGTTCATTTTTTTAAAAATATTCAAAAAAATTCCTGTGACGCACCTAAAGGGTTAATAAACTTCTTGAATGTGGTTTTGAGCACCTTAAGGGGTGCAGTTTTTAGAATGGTGTCACTTTTGGGTATTTTCTATCATATAGACCCCTCAAAGTGGCTTCAAATGTGATGTGGTCCGTAAAAATAAAATGGTGTTGTAAAAATGAGAAATCGCTGGTCAACTTTTAGCCCTTATAACTTCCTAACAAAAAAAAATTTTGGTTCCAAAATTGTGCTGATGTAAAGTAAACATGTGGGAAATGTTACTTATCAAGTTTTTTGGGTGCCGTATCTCTGTGATTTAAGGGCATAAAAATTCAAAGTTGGAAAATTGCGAAATTTTCATAATTTTCGCCAAATTTCCATTTTTCTCACAAATAAACGCAAGTTATTTGAATGAAATTTTACCACTAACATGAAGTACAATATGTCACGAGAAAACAATGTCAGAATCACCGGGATCCATGGAAGCGTTCCAGAGTTATGACCTCATAAAGGTACAGTGGTCAGAATTGTAAAAATTGGCCCGGTCATGAACGTGCAAACCACCCTTGGGGGTGAAGGGGTTAAACAAAAACAATGTAATGAAAATATAAAGTGCGAAAAAATTGTTAAAAATACAAAAACTCCCATATAAGGACAAAAAATGTAAGAGGCTGCGACAAAAAGTCACAACCATGTAATGTGCAAAATGCAAAAAGAGATTAGAC
This sequence comes from Dendrobates tinctorius, assembly GCF_039654945.1. Classification (NCBI taxonomy): domain Eukaryota; kingdom Metazoa; phylum Chordata; class Amphibia; order Anura; family Dendrobatidae; genus Dendrobates; species Dendrobates tinctorius. The sequence goes on along the minus strand of NW_027361975.1, from coordinate 1,940,959 downwards.
CATGTTAATCAACAAAGTGATCAAAATATCATATAAAATTGTGAATGCAAAAATAAAGTGACATGTTGTATAACAATTTATTAAATATACATTATGACTATATAAAATATGTTTACTGCCTACGATACATAAAAAATGTAAGGGCAGTTACACGCAAAAAAATAAAGGGAAACTGCAAAAAACACATTCAAAAACATTTTTTTGCAAAATCTAAAAAATACCATTAAAGATAAAATTCCCCATAAATATATGGCCTGTCATCATGGTAAATAATGGATAATACCATCAGAGGGCTCTATTGAAACAAAGGATACATTAAATAGAAGGGAGGGGGGAAAAGTGGGAAGGGATAAAGGAAAAAACTAAGTACATATATATATTTTTTAATATATTTTTTAATATTATACTAGCTGAAGAGCCCAGCGCTGCCCGGGCATAGTGACTAACTATGGTTAGTTATAACAAATTATAATTATCCTCCATCCCATAGTCCCGTGCCCATATACCCATCACTCATATCCGCCATTCCATAGTCGAGTGCCCATATACCCATCATACATATCCTCCATCCCATAGTCCCATGCTCATATACCCATCATACATATCCGCCATCCCATAGTCCCGTGCCCATATATCCGTCATACATATCCTCCATCCCATAGTCGAGTGCCCATATACCCATCATACATATCCTCCATCCCATAGTCCAGTGCCCATATACCCATCAGTGATCACACATCCTCCATCCCATAGTCAACCATTATGACATCATAATGAGCAGCGGGGCTTGCAACCTATGATGACATCAGTGTCGCCATGGCAACCATTATGACATCATAATGAGGGGCGGGGCTTGATACACACTTTTTCCCCATTATGTAGAAAGGGGCAAAATTGTTTGGTGAATTGGAACGCGCAGGGTTAAAATTTTGCCTCACAACATAGCCTATGACGCTCTCGGGGTCCAGACGTGTGACTGTGCCAAATTTTGTGGCTGTAGCTGCGATGGTGCGGATGCCAATCCCGGACATATACACACACACACACACACACACACATACACACACTTGAGCTTTATATATTAGATATATTTATTATATTATATATTAAATTATTATTTTATTATATTTTGTTATTACTAACTCCAGAATCTTTATGGGATGGTTCAAGTTTACATAAGTCCCACACAAAAATAATCAAGATATATAAGCTGTGTCCATCCAATACTATCTTTTAGATCCAGAATATGGTGCCAATAGGATATACTCAAAACAACGAGGGAGATCCATCCGAGCTGCGAGGAAAAAGCACATATTAGTATCAAAAAAAACATAAAATAAACACACAACACATAAATAAAATTAGATGCCAAAACACAATAAACAATTAAAATTGTTAAAAATATGAACCAAGTGTGCGGGACCAGAGATCAGATAAAAGGAACAAAGCTTAATGATTCATTTAATCCCTTCGGATGTAAAGTACGTAGGGTCCAAATCCATCTGGCCCAGATACATTCAGCTGTCAGTGTCGCATAACATATTAGAACCTTACTGGTTCACAGATTCTCGGTGTCATAGACCCCTTTCGCCACCAGATGGTGTTCAACCCCTGCGTACCTAAGTGCTATTGCAGTCCGTGTATTATTGAGCTCCAAAAGATAAAAGCTTTCCCACTTTCAGGTACTCGCTGTATCCTTTAGTAGGTTCAGTTACCACAAGAACTCAGCGCCCATCTGCTATTCAGTTTGTAAACCTTGCAATCATTTATGCTCTGTGGTAGTTAAACTCCGTCCCCTTCGCTTCGCTGGGCATCAGTTTTCCTCTTATGCCATGCTGCAAATGAGGGGATTATAAATGATAGTGTGCTCCTCAAGTTTAATATGCAGTAGTTGCAATTTCACAGCGTATATTATCTTACTGTTTCACTTAGAGCAGTGTTCATTTCGGTATGCTGTGCATCACAGCATTCCTGCTATGGCTGCTGCAGCTTGATATACAGTATGTCTGGAAGCTCTGGAGTATGCTGCGGGAGGCAAGCCCTCCCCCGTGCCTCAGGTCTGCCCCTTGATCTCTCTATCAGTGTCACTATGTTGCCGGAGCTCCTGCTCTCTCAGCTGCCCTCTTGTGCCTCTCTAGTCTACACACAGCGCAGGCTAAGACTATGTGCACACGCTGCGGATTGGTCTGCTTATTTTTCCGCGTGGATTTTGCAAAATCCGCAGGTCAAAAGACCTGCGGATTAGTCTGCGGTTTAGCCCTGCGGTTTCACATCTCTACAGTAGAGAAAGTGTGAAACCGCTGCGGAATCCGCACAAAGAATTGACATGCTGCGGATTTTAACCCACAGCAAATCCGCAGCATGTGCACATCGTTTTTTGTTTTTCATAGATTATAATGGTACTGTACAAAGCAGCAGAAACTGCTGCGGATACGCAGGGTCATATCCACAGCAGAATCCGCAGCGTGTGCACATACCCTTAGTCCTGAAAGCAGAGGTTTTTCTCCTGGCCTCCCTGCTGCTCTCCATCCACCGCCCCCCGCCTCAGGGCCCCTTCACCTGACTGTCTCAGCATGCCTTCTGGGCCACACACGGCACTCTGCTCCACCAACCGTTCGTCTCGGGATCCTTCTCAGATAAGCAGGGGGAGAAGCCTGCTCCGGTAAGCGCGCATGTGCGCGGTGTCTACGGTGGTTGGGGGAGGGGGACCAACCGCTTGCCGCTGGTGTCTCTTAGTCAGGGGTCCTTACTGCCGTTCCTCCAGGTGATCACACCCGGGTATGTTCTACTCTGTGGCAGCTCTTCAGATACCGAGTGAGCTCCTCTGTTGATAGTAGGTGCAGGTCTCATCAGGCCCCACGTCTCTCCCCAGGTCCAGCTGCGGCCCCTTCTGATGGGGATTTCAGGCTGATAAATATCTACAAATTGCTCGCAGGAGGCTTTAAAAGTGTCTCCTGTGTGGCTCACTTAATGGCTTTTGGAGCTGATTTCTTTGCCTTTCCAAGAGTGGATGACTCAGATTGCTTTAGGGGCTGCCGGAGCTCGGTCATGTGCGTCCAGCTCCATCAGCGGCCATCTTGGAACTCCCTTTCAGTCATTTCTGATAGCTGCCATATATGTATGGCACAGCAGGCAGTGAGTTCCCGAAAACCGGCATACATGAACAGCACAATGATTTTGCTAGCTCACAATAGTTGTCAGCTATATATGTATATCACAGCTGTCACCCTGCCAAGGGGCTCCCTCTTGCCATGATAACCCTACATTGAGTGACTGCCTCAGGGTCACCTACCTATGGTGGCCCGTTAAGCTGTGCCATAAGCAGGGTTTAACTTGCCTCTTGTCTGTATCAAATTGACAGGTCTAATACCCTGCAATACTTAAGCATATTAGACCAGTAATCAAAAAAATGAAAGTTAATGTCCCATACTGTGCCAGAGTAAAAATAAAAAGCTGTAAAAATGGGAGAAATGTTTGGCAAGTAAAAACACTGTTTTCCCTTCACCCATGACAGCACACCTGAGAGAGGGATCCGCCCCGCCAGGACAGGAACCTACTGAAATATAAGGGGTGGCGCACCTCTCCCCGCTTCAGTTGGGTTCCTGTCCTGGAAAGGAATCCCTCTGACAGCGGCGGTGCCTGTCATTTGTGAAGGTCCCAGACCCGTCCCGGCGCGGGAAGAACAGGGCTCACTAGTAGCGCCGGCCGTCGGGCCTCTGGATGCGCAGTCCCCGGAGGTTCCCTCAGGTTCGTGCGGGCAGCGACTCCTGACTGCTGGAGGCTCCACCGCGCCTCCCTCCCCTCGAGCGTGCCCGCGGTCTCGTTCCCTCAGAGCACCTAGCGAGGGAGAGCCGCAGGCGTCTTCCGACCACTGACATCAGCGGCGCAGGGCATCATGGGAGCGCGCCGGCTGACGTCAGCTAGGCGACGGTGTCATGACGCCTGGTGTGCCGCCGGCCGGCTTTTCTGAAGCAGCGGTTGGTCGGCCGGCGGTCGCAGGGGGGAGGGGAGCAGACGCCCACCAGGACGGAGGCAGGATATTTAATGAAGAATGGCGGCATGGCGGACGGGTAACCATGGAGTCAGAACAGGAACGATCGCCGTCTCCACCGACTCTGCCTCCTTCGCAGCCCTCCGCTCACAAAGATGGCAGCCGTTCAAGCAGCAGTCGCCCCAGCCGCAGGTCGGGGGACTCCTCAAGATCCAGAGAGCACAGATCACGTGCTCCTACACAGCCTCCGAGTCCGGTTCCCTTGATTACGGGTGGTGAGTGATCTTCGTGAATGTTAGCAAGTTGTTAATAGGGGCCTTCTTTTGTAAGGTTTTTTCTAAGGAATTTAAACAAAGAAAGCAGGGAGTAAGAAGAACAATAGAGATTGTGCCATATGTAAATGCCCCCTAGCAAGAGACTGGCAAAAGGACCTTTGCGCTAGCTGCATCCAGCGAGCCATGGCAGAAGAAGAGCCTAGTTTCGCAACCAACCTTATATCGGTCATTAGGTCAGAGATGGAAGGTCCACTTAAAGCATTGTTGAAAAAAGGGAAAAAGAGTAGGAAGAATCCCCCTAGTTCTACATCAGGCTCTTCCTCGGCCTTATCCCAGACCGAACACCCATCCTCCTCCTACTCCTCAGACAGCGACACGGGTGGCAAACCGTGTTTCCCAGTAGAAGACATAGATGCTCTCCTCAAGGCCATCAGGGCAACGATGGGCCTACAGGAGGAAAAAACGGCTAAGTCCCTGGAGGATGTCATGTTTGGGGGGCTACAAGAGAGGAAAAAACTGACTTTTCCAGTCAATGAAAAGGCCCAGGCACTCATCGAGAGAGAGTGGGGGAAACCCGAGAGGTCAGGGGCTCTTCCCTCCTCCTCTAAGAGGAGGTATCCCTTTGAGCACAAGGACACAGAAATATGGGACAAAGTCCCAAAGATTGACGCAGCAGTATCCAGGTCATCCAAGAAATCGGCTCTGCCCTTGGAAGACTCGGGTACTTAGGGACCCGCTAGATAAAAAAGCGGATTCCTACTTAAGAAATGCATGGGAGGCAGCAGCAGGAGGATTGAAGCTCGCAATAGCTGGCACCTGCACGGCGCATTCCCTAATGATTTGACTGCAGCAATTAGAAGAGAGACTAGTGTCAAAAGTCTCAAGAGAAAAAATACTGGGAGATATGTTTCTTCTGCATGGGGCGGCAGCTTTCTTGGCAGACACCTCTGCTGACTATGAGGTGAACGGCTAGGGCAGCAGGATTATCAAACGCCGCCAGGCGAACGTTGTGGCTTAAAGGCTGTCCAGGGAATCTGCAGTCTAAAGCTAAACTGTGCTCTCTCCCATGCGATGGTCGTTTTTTGTTCAGAAAAAACCTAGATGACATCTTAGAGAAAGCAAGTGACAGAAAGAAAGGCTTCCCCAGGTTTCCAGCAGATCAGAGGAGGCCGCCCTTTCGGAGAGGAAAATTCAACAGGGGCCGTCCTCCGGCAGATAGAAGGAGATGGGAAGACAAAAGGAAAAAGCAGTCCGGATTTATGTTTGGTTGAGCCACCTCCACCTCAAAGAAATCCCCACAATGGCGCCAGTATTCCGGTAGGGGGGAGATTGGCACTCTTTTCTCAGGCCTGGGAAGACATCTCTTCCAATACCTGGATCCTGAGCATCGTAAGAGAAGGCCTGAAGATCCCCTTTTTACGCCAGCCGAAAACAGCGTTTGTCATTACCCCTATCAGGAAGGCGATAGAAGAACAGCTGGCCTTAGAATCAGAAATCCTGAGCCTGCTAGACAAGCAGGTTCTTTCCGACGTCCCGAGCAAACAGGAGAGAACAGGGTTCTACTCACCCCTCTTCCTGATAAAAAAAAACCAGACCAATCATAAACCTCAGAGGCCTCAATCAGTGGATAAAAAATCAGACCTTCAAGATGGAGTCGGTAGCTACAGCCATAAAACTGCTGTATCACGATTGTTTTATGGCCGTAGTCGATTTAAAGGATGCATACTATCACATCCCCATCCACCCAGATTATCAAAAATATTTGAGAGTTGCTCTTTATATCCAGGGCATTCTTAGGCATTTTCAATTCAGACCCCTTCCGTTTGGCATATCCATAGCCCCGACCGTTTTTACCACAGTCGTAGTGGAAATGACAGCCTTCCTCCGAATTCACGACACGATCATAATACCCTATTTGGATGATTTCCTAATAGTGGGTAGCTCAGAAGACCACTGTATGGTACAGTTGAGACGAGTGACCGACACCCTACAGAAACTAGGGTGGATGGTGAATATCAGAAAATCGAGACTACATCCCCTAAAAAAACAGACCTTTCTTGGTTTATCCTGGATCCAGAGCAACAAGCCTGTCTACTACCGGAAGCCAAAATAGAGAAGGTGGAAAATGTGACCTTAGCTGCCCGAGACAACCTCACATGACGCTGAGGAACGCGATGTCCTTACTAGGTACCCTGACGTCCTGTATCACGGCGGTCAGGTGGGCACAATTTCACATCCGACAGCTTCAATGGGAGGTTCTATCAGCACAAAGATCGCTGAGAGGGCGTTTAGAAGGTAGACTGGAGCTTTCCTTAGAGGTCAGGGACTCTCTCAACAGGTGGTTAGACAGGACAAACTTGGCATCAGGGATGCCATGGGACAGACCAGTGACCGACATAATTCTGACAGACGCGAGCTCCTCAGGGTGGGGGGCACACCTAAGGGGTCATGCGGTCCTGGGGGCCTCAAGAACAGGGCGCATCCTCCAACTTGAGAGAACTGTGGGCAGTGAACAAAGCCCTAAGAGACTTTACTCCCCTCCTCAGGGGTCGCAATGTCCGTATCAGGTCGGACAACAAAGTAACAGTGGCATACATCAATCACCAGGGGGGGTACAAGATCACACTTCCTAATGAAGGCAGCCAGTGACATTTTTCACAGAGCAGAACAGCACCTACTCTAACGGCATTGCACATAAAGGGGGCAGAAAATATAGAAGCCGATTTCCTGAGCCGCAATACACTGAAGCAAGGGGAATGGTCTCTAAATCGGTCCGTTTTTCCAAAGATAGTACGGCTACCGGTGATAGACCTCTTCGCCAACAAGAAGAACAGGCAAGTAGAGAGATACTGCTCACTAAACCCAAGGGAAAAGCCTTGGGCGGTAGACTCATTGCAGATTCCGTGGGACTTCAGACTTGCCTATGTGTCCCCCCAGTGATTCTGATCCCAACGGTAGTCAGAAAGATCAGGAAAGATCAAGCCAGGGTGATCCTAATAGCTCCATTCTGGCCAAAAAGGCCCTGGTTTTCTCTGCTGAGAATGATATCCCTCTAAGATCCATGGATTCTGCCGGAAATCCCGGACCTGCTAACTCAAGGTCCAATATTCCACGCTCAAGTCAAGGGATTCCATCTGACGGCGTGGAATTTTAGAGGTCACTTCTAAGGGATAGAGGGTTCTCTCCCGGGTTGGTGGCCACCCTGCTAAAAAGTAGGAAACAGGTAACGACTAATATCTACGGCAGAACATGGAATAAATTCCTGCAGTTCCTAGGTAAGCCATTAGAGCAAGAGCCCCCAATTAATGCCATCTTGGAGTTTTTACAATCAGGATTACAGCTGAGGTTAGTGGTAAATACTCTTAAAGTGCAAGTATCCGCACTGGGCGCGCTTTATAACTGTAATTTTGCAGCGAACAGATGGGTAGCAAGATTTATTAAATCCTGCCATAGGTCTAGACTTATCCCAATACCTAGAATAGCCCCTTGGGATCTAAACCTGGTACTAGAGGCCCTTACAAAAGAACCATATGAGCCCATTCAGCAACTACCCATAAAGTATCTTACCCTAAAAACGATTATTTTAGTGCCCCTTACATCGGCCCATAGAGTTAGTGACTTGAAGGCTCTCTCAGTAAATCCACCCTATACACACAGACCCCGCTTATCTACCCAAGGTAGTATCAGATTTTCATCGAAGTCAGGAGATTGTCCTTCCTTCCTTTTGCGAAAATCCAAAAAATCCAGGGGAGGAAAAATTCCACAATTTGGACGTTAAGAGAGCCCTGATAGAATATATATCTGTCACTTAGCCAGTGGAGGAGGTCCCAGTCCCTATTTGTAGCCTTTCAGGGAGCCAAAAAGGGCTATGGAGTATCAAAAGGGACTATTGCAAGATGGATTAGGGAAGCCATTAGTATAGCCTACTCAGCTAGTGGTGTTCCGATTCCTGACTGCATCAAGGCTCATTCCACCAAAGCTGTGGCGACCTCCTGGGCTGAAAAGGTAGAGGTATCGATTGATCAAATTTGTAAGGCTGGGCCTCACCATAATAATCTTTATTTTTATATAGCGCTAACATATTCCGCAGCGCTTTACAGTTTGCACACATTATCATCACTGACCCCGATGGGGCTCACAATCTAAATTCCCTAACAGTATGTCTTTAGAATGTGGGAGGAAACCCACGCAAACACGGGGAGAACATACAAACTCCTTGCAGATGTTGTCCTTGGTGGGATTCGAACCCAGGACCCCATCAACCTTCAACCTTCTTTAAGCACTATAGATTAAACCTATCCTCCTCTGCTGACTTTTCCTTTGGTAGAAGGGTGCTGCAAGCGGTAGTCCCTCCCTAAGGTGTTTCGAAGTCTCCAAAAATCTCTCAGGTGTGCTGTCATGGGTGAAGGGAAAACCACCATGGTTACTTACCGGTAGCTGTTTTTTCCGGAACCCATGACAGCACCCATATATTCCCCCCTTTTTCACCGTATGGGTGTGCACGTTAATAGGGTGTATTTGTGTGATGTGGTGTTGGATAAACATGTGACTAACCGGGAAGTCCTCTCAATGCTCTGTAACCAACTGAAGCGGGGGAGAGGTGCCACCCCTTATATTTCAGTAGGTTCCTGTCCTGGCGGGGCGGATACCTCTCTCAGGTGTGCTGTCATGGGTTCCGGAAAAAACGGCTACCAGTAAGTAACCATGGTGGTTATCTGTATAAACAAATGTAAATTACAAAAGGACCCATTTTGCATTCGGAATGGCTCAATTTATAAACCTATGCCATTATATAGCCTTTAGAGGGTGAATAATGTAAATAAAGAAAATAAACTGCAAGAATATTAATTTATTTGCGTGCCAATGTGATGACAAAGTGATCAAAGTGTCTTGCCTTTTATTATTATGTATATTACATTTTACTGAAAACATCACCTCCTTCCTCAAAACAAAAAGCCCTCATATAGTTCTGTTGGCCAACATTAAAGTTACAGCTTTCAGAATATGGTGATGCAAAAACTAATTGTTTTTGTAAAAAAAATAAATAAATATGTTTAGTTTGGAAAAGCGGCAAAACAAAAAAACCTATATAAATGTAGTATCACTGATCATATGGACTCAAGGAAAAAAAAAATTCTATCTCTTACTTCACAGTGAATGGTATAAAATAAAAGCAATTAATGAATTATTGTTTTTTGTTCACTTTGCCACCCAAAAAAAGCAATAAAAAGTAGTCCAGTATTATACCAATAAAAACATCAGCTCATTCTGCAAAAAAACAAACTTTCAACTTTTTTAATTTTCCGCCGAATGAGCTTTCGCTCTCAGTATATGGAGAAAACAAATCTATTTTTGAAAACAATTTAGTGTGCAAAACATCCTATATAACCCCGATATCACTATAATAGCACTGTTCTAAATAATCAAGTCGTCTTACCACCAGGGCTGTGGAGTCGGAGTCGTGGAGTCGGAGTCGGTGCTCATTTTGGTGGAGTCGGAGTTGGAGTCGGTATAAAATGGACCGACTCCGACTCCTAAAATATATAATAAATTGGGTACAGTAATTCAATGCAGGATGTGCTGAATATTTTTTCATAGGAGTTTGGGAAAGTTATGAAATGTCCTATAAATGGCTGTTATATTCCTGATCTAAGGCTACATTCACACACAGCGTTTTTCCTGTGTTTTTTGAGGATACGTTTTTCAGCTGCAAAAGTTGATCATCTTTTTAAAAAACTGCATCACCTGAAAGGTTTTTGAGCTCATAGATAATGTTACTCAATAGCAAAAGCAGATTAGAAATCTGCTCTATCTATCCATTTATCCATATCTGTCTATCCATATCGTATCTGTACCAAAAAGAATGAAAACCGGGTAGTACACCAATATATATTCTGTTCTATCTAAATATCTTGATTATTGGATCATAAAAATGATTAAATGTCTGAGGTTCACATTGTACTACAATAAATTTTTCACTTAAATATAAGCAATATGTGTGGGAGTCGGAGTTGGAGTCGGAGTCGGTGTAAGGGAAATTGAGGAGTCGGAGTCGCAGGTTTGGCTTACCGACTCCACAGCCCTGCTTACCACATTTACTACACATCAACCAGCACAAAGAGATAATTCCTGAAATGCTGATTGATTATTCATTATGGTATAAGAAGCTACATAACATTTTTTTTTAAGCCCCCCCCTTCCCCCAAATGAATGACACCAATAAATATTTCAGCTCATCCCACAAAAATAACAGGTACAGTAGATCGAAAATGCTGGAAAAGCAACATGGCTCCCTCTAAAAAAACGATCCAGCAAAATCCATACTCTAAGCCCCATTTTGAGGCTCACAGCGTGCCAGAACCATATCAACATGTGTGGCAGTGCTGGGGATGGGAGGACATACTTTTCCGGGGCTAATGATTGAGCACTCCTCCGCTGGATAGCTCATCAGTACTGAGGATGAGAAGACACACTTATCCTGGGCTAATGATTGAGCATTCCTCCGCTAGATAGCTCAACAGTGCTGGTGATGGGAGGACACACTTATCCGGGGCTAATGATTGAGCATTCCTCCGCTGGATAGCTCATCAGTACTGAGGATGAGAGGACACTGAGCTCCGAATAAGTGTGTCCTCCCATCCCCAGCACTGATGAACTATCCAGCGGAGGGGTGCTGAATCATTCGACCCGGATAATTGTGTTCTCTCATCCCCGGCACTGATGAGCTATCCATCGGAGGAGTGCTAAATGAGTGCTGGGGATGGGAGGACACGCTTATCTGGGGCTAATGATTGTGCACTCCTCCGTTGGATAGCTCATCAGTGCTGGGGATGGGAGGACTCATTTATTCTGGGCTAATAATTGTGCACTCTACTGCTGGATAGCTCATCAGTGCTGGGGATGGGAGGACTCATTTATTTGTGGCTAATAATTGTGCACTCTTCCGCTGGATAGCTCATCAGTGCTGGGGATGGGAGGACACAATTATCCGGGGCTAATGAGTGAGCACTCCTCCGCTGGATAGCTATCAGTGCTGGGGATGGGAGGACTCATTTATTCTGGGCTAATAATTGTGCACTCTACCGCTGGATAGCTCATCAGTGCTGGGGATGGGAGGACTCATTTATTCTTGGCTAATAATTGTGCACTCTTCCGCTGGATAGCTCATCAGTGCTGGGGATGGGAGGACACAATTATCCGGGGCTAATGATTGAGCACTCCTCCGCTGGATAGCTCATCAGTGCTGGGGTTGGGAGGACTCATTTATTTTGGGCTAATAATTGTGCACTCTTCCGCTGGATAGCTCATCAGTGCTGGGGATGGGAGGACACAATTATCCGGGGCTAATGAGTGAGCCTCTCCTCCGCTGGATAGCTCATCAGTGCTGGGGATGGGATGACTCATTTATTCTTGGCTAATAATTGTGCACTCTTCCGCTGGATAGCTCATCAGTGCTGGGGATGGGAGGACACCATTATCCGGGGCTAATAATTGAGCACTCCTCCGCTGGATAGCTCATCAGTGCTGGGGATTGGAGGACACAATTATCCGGGGCTAATGATTGAGCACTCCTCCGCTGGATAGCTCATCAGTGCTGGGGATGGGAGGACACAATTATCCGGGGCTAATAATTGAGCACTCCTCCGCTGGATAGCTCATCAGTGCTGGGGATGGGAGGACACAATTATCCGGGGCTAATAATTGAGCACTCCTCCGCTGGATAGCTCATCAGTGCTGGGGATCGGAGGACACAATTATCCGGGGCTAATGATTGAGCACTCCTCCGCTGGATAGCTCATCAGTGCTGGGGATGGGAGGACACAATTATCCGGGGCTAATAATTGAGCACTCCTCCGCTGGATAGCTCATCAGTGCTGGGGATGGGAGGACACAATTATCCGGGGCTAATAATTGAGCACTCCTCCGCTGGATAGCTCATCAGTGCTGGGGATGGGAGGACACAATTATCCGGGGCTAATGATTGAGCACTCCTCCGCTGGATAGCTCATCAGTGTGAGATCGGTGTATATAACACTGCCAGCATTTGCCAGATAAAGTGAGGGCAAATCCACTGAGCCCACTCCATTCTCCTCCCACACTCTGTTCCAAGCATGTGCACTGGATTTCAGAAAAGGTAAAAAAAAAGCATGTTTGCCCAGCAATGTCAGAGTTATAAAACCATTTTTAACATGGTATTTGAAAGAAGATACATCTGCTTAATCATGTGTAAGATCTACTGTCACCAGAACTCACAATAAAAGCTGCATAAAGTATCCAGTGGAGCTTAAAGGGAGTGTCTACCAATAAGCAGCATTGTATTTATATGGGTTCAATCTGTTTTGCTGGTTATTCTCTCAATATAGTGTTATAGTGGTCTGAGCTTTAGGCTACGTTTCCGTGGTGAATATTTGGTGAGTTTTTGATGTTACGGCATTTCTGCACCTATTAGTTATATTAGACTACTTGCGTTTATTGCATTTTTAACACTGTTGTCTTTGTCTCCTTTTGAGCATAACATTTCTATGAATCCCATGCACTATGCTGGAACTGTATAACACTGTGTTTTTTTTTTTCTCAGCAAAAGTACACAGCATCAAAAAATTCACCAAAAACTCATCATGGGCACTTCCCCTTATTGGGGCTGGGAGGTCTGCCTCTCTTCTAGAGCCACCACTAGAGGGAGCACAATAGGGGGCATATCTTTGCCATGTGTCAGTGCTCTGAAAGTGCATCCGGTAAAATCCTTGGCCATCGCTATCCTCTGTACTTTCCAGCACCGTTTGGGTCCCTCTCCTGCATCACATGACCACAGTTGTGATCTGCCAGCTCATATAGACAGTGGTGCTCTGTAATTGGGGACCAGAGTGCAAAATTTCACAGCACTCCCTTAAATATGCAGTTTAGGTCTTAATTATAAGTCAGCATGTGGAAATGCAGAGTTTTTGCTGTGACCCAGACCAGGTACAGAAGCTGCCGGTGGTAGCCGTCCTTTCTATTTCCACTTACTGACTTACTGATAAACCTTTATTTGCGTATTTAAGTACCGTGGTAGTACACTCCTTTCGCAGTGTAAGTCTGACACACAGAATGAGCCTCAGCCAGGCCAGTATTCAGAAAGGAACTAATGGTCTGCCGTGTGAGCCAGAGCTGTGGTCAGTTAGGACAAGGCCGGAGCAATGCTGGGGTTGGCAGAAGACTGCAATTGGCAAGTAAGATTAATGCACTTACAAGTACACACAAATTTTACTGATTGATAACACTGGGGCAATAAAAAAAAATGCTGGGAATCGATCACCAGGTTTTTGCCTATGTAGCATCGTGTGGAGACAGAGACGCTGATTCCAGTGATGTGTCACTTACTGGGCCACTGGCTGTAGGTTTGATAAAACCGCTGTTTTATCAGCCATAAGAATTATCACTAGAGGACTAGTAAACCTGCTGCCATATAGTCCTGCACATTCATGAGCTCTATATAACCCTGCCCCATCACTGATAGGCAGCTTTATGCGCAAGTACAGTGTGCTGTGAGCTACCACTCACTGAATGTGTTGGGGGACACTCACTTGTCAGCGGGATTCAGACACACAGGAACAATTTTCCAGTTAAACAGTCCATCCGGTTTATTTAGACACAGTACAGTCTATTTCATTACAACAACGAAACGTGGCGACCACCAGTCTGTACCAATAGCAGATACACACCTGTCTGCCTTTCCTACCACCTCCTTGTCTGAGGTTACCTTCCAGGAGCTCCACTCCACACGCTGACTTCTTGTCAGTCCTGACTTCCAGTGAAGCTGCATACTGGGATCACTGACCCATATAATGACTTGCTCAACTTCATCAGTTCCAGATCCCCAGAAGGACGGTAGCTTCCCCAACACAGTAGCCGTCACAGACTCTGCAGGTACATGGTCTCCATCATGTGCTTTTCAGGAAACCTATCCTTTTGCAGGACCTTCCAACACAGAGACCATGTGACCACACTACAGTCTCATTATATCCCATGAGACACACCCTTTGATGGGAGATGTGTGATTAGCCCAGCCCACATAAACTAAGCAATGCTCATGGAACTACAAGTCCCAGAGCAACATTCCAGGCTTACAGCCCAGAGAACCTCCACCTCTGCGACACATACCGGCCATTCACCATAATGCCGGTCACTGTCTCACAGTACACAGCTGCCAATCAGTGGTGTGGCTGGGTTATACAGAGCTCAGCATTTAGAGAGCTGCTAGATCTGCAGCAAACAGTCCAGTAAGTGACGCATCACTGGAATCAGCGGCTGTGCCTGGGTAGGAAAAACCTGGTGACTTTTTGCCTTATCTCCCTCTAGTGGTGGCTGTAGACAGCCAGTTTGTCATGTTTTCATTGTATGCAGTATATCTGTAACAGAAAAACAATGCTCCATCTGATATAGAGACCTTAAGAAATGTATCATCAACTCTGGACCTACAAGCTACATAAGGTGGACATTTTTTTTTCCAAATTTTGACCAACTGCCTCTTGATGCACATAAGTGGTATTATCCTGTTAGGCTAAAATAAGCTATATCCGACATACTGAGACTTTCAAAAGGCCCCAGAAATTGGTCACACAGTTTGTGATACTGTTTTATGGGTACAAATATAAATGCCGCATAGGGTGCTGAGGATGCACATGTACGGGTTCTCTGCCACTTAACTACCCAGCCAGTCAGACTTGTGACTGTGTCTGAGGAACAGCCAGGAGGTGAGGTTATTGGGGCTCTCCATGATCAGGGTCAGATATATCATTGGTGTGGACACACAGGGGCCCAAGGGGTAAGGGGGACCTTTGCTACCTCACAAACAAGTGCAATTTTGCATTTTTAGGAGCTCTGTGGGCTGCAATATTGATATTGCCCAGGGACCTATATCTGTCTGTCCACCAGTGGCAGTGATGTAGGGGCTTACTGATGTGTGTATCAATATTTTTAAATACCTGTATATTATCTAGGATGGAGTCATGAAACGCATTAAAGTTGAAGCTGAAGACGCATATCATATTAGTTCTCATCCCTGCAAGGAAGAAGTTGTTCCTTCAGCTATATGCCAAGGTAAGAGCAAATCGGTTTGAACATATCCATTTATTTAGCTTGTTTTGGACTTGCTGCAATGTAGTCGTTACATTCAGCCACATTATTTATATCGTGTAGAAACATCCGGAATCAGAAATGCATCAGAAGGGTGTCCCATTAATCCATATGTGATATGTAAGACCGAGGTGGATACAGGCTTTATGCAGGTATATGTTTTTTGCTATTTATTCATATGTATTTTATTTTTTTGCCAAATTATATGAATGTATTGTGGTAGATCGGCTCACTCGGCTTACATGGAGGCAGACACGGGAACACTGTCACTTTAGGAATGCACTTGGTTTGTTTAGATGAGGCATAAACGAAGGTGAAGCACAAAGGAAACGGTGGGCTGGGCAAAACAAAAAGAAAACTGTAGCACTAGGCACAGTCCTTGTATCAGCGGGGATCAGCTCGCTCACGGTTAGCAAGACCCACGGTTCAGGTATAAGCAAAAACACTTCTCTGGAGTGTTCCTCTCCAGACACTGAATACTGCTGCCTCTGGAGGCCAGCTACTTAAGCCCCAGACCACACCCTGGGGTGGAGATAAGGTGGACAACCACTCTATGGATGTCCACATAAAACCCAGCCCATTATACAAATTAGCTTAACCCCTCACAGCACTTAGTGTGATGGAGGAAAAACGGTGGGTTTTATATCACTGACACCATTTAGGCTAAGTGCCCACGCTGCAGAAATGCTGCGGAAATGTCCGCAGCATTCCCGCAACTCCCTGCCGCGGGTAAAATGCATGCGGAATTTGCATGCGTTTTCCTGCAAAACACAAGCGTTTTGCAAGCGTTTTTAGCTTGCAGCATGCTTGTGCTTTTCTAAGCGATTTGAAGCATTGCTTGGAAAAGTGATTGACAGGTTGGTCACACCAACCAAATTGTAGAAGGAACAGCATCCAGTCCGTGTGAAAAATTAAAAACCTTTATTCTGCCATCAATACATCAGTACTGATGTATTGATGGCAGAATAAAGGAATTGAATTTTTCACACGGACTGGATGCTGTTCCTTCTACAATTTGGTTGGTACTATTGTTCCTAATGGGTCCTGGGACTTTGGAGCATGCATCCAACTGAATAATCTGTGTGCTGTCGGCTGAACCTTTGTGCTAGGTTGGTCACACTTGTCAAGCATAGTGCTTCACAAGTGTGACCAACTTTTTACTATTGATGCTGCCTATGCAGCATCAATAGTAAAAGATATAATGTTAAAAATAATTAAAAAAAAAAAAAATCGGGATATACTTACCCTCCGTCATCCCCCAGAGTTGTCCCACCCCTCAGCCACGCTACCGGCAACTTCCGTTCCCAGGGATGCCTTGCAACAATGACCTCTGATGACGTAGCATCGCGTGAGACCGGTACGTCAACAGAGGTCATTCGCACAATGCATCCCTGGGAGCTGAGAGGCGGGAGGATTCCTGGGGCCGTCAGAGGGTAAGTATATCCCGATTTTTTTAATTTTAAATCTATTTTTTACAGGGATATGGTACCCAGGGCATGGAGGAGAGTCTCGTCTCCTCCAGACCCTGGGTACCATCCGCACATGAAGCGCTCACTTTACGCATGGTGGGCATAGCCACATGCGTTAAGTGAGCGTTTCAATGCAATAGTATGGCGGCGGAATCACCGCGATTCCGCAGAAATAATGGAAATGCTGTGGATTTTACCGCTATGCGATTCTGCAGCGGTAAAATCTGCAGCATGGGCACAGCAACTGCGGAATCCCATAGGATTGCATGGGGGTGCGTTTTATTAGCCGTTTGTAAGCGTTTTTGCTGCGGCAAAAACGAGGCGGAAACTCATACAGTATATACTGTATAATGTATAGACTCATGTCTATTAGTGACAGATGGGGCATCAGCTCATGGATCGCCATCTCCTGGATCAGCCAGGCATTTTCAGACACAGTTCCCACCAGACAAGTTGGCTTTAACTAGTTTTATTAGCTTTGTATAAAAGCAAAATACAAATTGTATAAAAGAAAAACTTGGCTGGCCAGCCACTAACTATACACTCTTAAGAGTGCACAGCATCCCAAAAAACAATTGCTTTACTCACACCACAGATCTCTCAGAAGCGCAGAGAGCCATTAGCTTGTGGCCTCCCTGGCCTGTTATACCATACCGGAGCATTGCAGGTGATCGGTCACAGTCCACACCAACATCTGCAGGGTCTAAATGGGGCAATGAAATGCCCCGCTCTCTGCTGCCAACCTGCCCGACTGGGTTATTTACACCGTAGAAGACCAGAAGTTAGGGGAAATGTACACACCATTAGCCGTTATATTTCTGTATATGTCTATACATTTATAGTGGTTGGTTATGACCACATAGATAATACAGGGAGAGAAACACAGTACTGTGCAAAAGACTTAGGTAGGTGTGGGAAAAAATGAAAGTAAGACTGCTTCCAAAATAGAAGATTTAGTTTAATTTTCTTACATAACACTGGGCCAAACTTTCACTGAAAAAGACCTGGGTATATGGGTGGACAACATACTCACATTTAGTGGCCAGTGTCAGGCAAAATAATGGGATGCATTAAAAGAGGCATAGATGCTCATGACGGGGATATAGTTTTACAAAGCACTAGTGCGGGCCGCGGGCCTCCTGTCACTGGTGCGGCCACACTTAGAATACTGTGTACAACGTTGGTCTCCAGTTTAGAAGGGGGGAGAGAGAGAAGTTCAGAGGAGCAAACAAAGTTATTAAGGGAATCGGTGCCCGGAAGTACCAAGACAGGTTATTAACCCCTTCGCCACAGGGGCAATTTCATTTTTTGATGTTTGTTTTTACCTCCCCTTCTTCCCAGGCCATAACTCTCTTATTTTTCCATCCACACAGACATATGAGGGCTTGTTTTTTGTAGGACGAGTTGTACTGGCGAGTGGCACCATTTATTTTACCACATAGTGCACTTCAAAGTGAGGAAACAATTCCAAGTGGGGAGAAATTGTGAATAAGACACACTTCTGACATTGTTTTTTGAGAATTGTTTTCACAGTGCACATTTTATTTATTTACGGTAGAAATGACCTTGCAGTATGATTCTCCTCATCAGTATGATTACATTGATGCCAAACACTCCAGTTTTTCTTTCATTATTTTATGATGGAAAAAAATCTGAAGTTTGCAAAACAAAACATTTGGGGGTTGTGTCGCCATTTTGCAAGAACTATAACGTTTTGTTTTTTTTTATTAACAGAGCTGTGTGATGACTTTTTTTTGTGGGGTGAGACTGTTTTTATTGAAACCATTTTTTGATAGATGTGATGCTTTGATCGCTTGTTACAGCATTTTTTGTGGAATTGCAATGACGAAAAAATGTTTACAAATCGGGTTAATTATTTTTATATTTCAAAAGATCGGACTTTTCTTAACTTGGCGATACCACAAGTGTATTTTTAATTTTTTTTTTCTACAATCTTTATTTAAAGGGGGAAAGGAAACTGATTTAAACTTTTAGGTTTGTTTTTTTGTTTGATTTTTTTATTTTATTTTTTTTTTTTTTAACCCGTGTCATTAAACGTACTATCCCGTCCATGTGCCCTGGAACTTAATTCCCATGGACGGGATAGTACGTCATGGGCAATCAGCCGCACTCATGCGGCCGGGTGTCAGCTGACTCTCACAGCTGACACCCGGCACTTTAACTTACGAAACACTGCGATCAAACAAGATCGCAGCGTTCCGGAGGTGGCAGAGGGGCTGACAGCCCCTATGCATTTGGATTGGAGACCCCGCGGCATGACGCGGGGTCCCAATCGCTGCCATGGATCGCAGCATGCTCATTAACTTAGCGGAAAAACGCGTGTTTTCTAGGATGGAGTGCAGTTTTCATGCAGAAATTTTCGGCATACGTGTGCACATAGCCTAAGGCTATGTGCCCACGTTGCGTGTTAAAACGCACACCAAAAACCTGACTCCTTCCCAGAAATCGCACGTTTTTTCCCCCGCGCGATTTCACCGCGATTTTACCGCGATTATGATCGCGATTTTGCCTCGATTTTCGTGTG
Source organism: Dendrobates tinctorius (assembly GCF_039654945.1). NCBI lineage: Eukaryota > Metazoa > Chordata > Amphibia > Anura > Dendrobatidae > Dendrobates > Dendrobates tinctorius. The sequence continues at coordinate 1,921,564 of NW_027361975.1, read as the reverse complement.
TGATATTCAAGCACTTTCCAAGCGATTTGAAGCATCGCTTGGAAAGTGATTGACAGGTTGGTCACACTCGTCAAACATAGTGTTTGACAAGTGTGACCAGGTTTTTACTATTGAGGCCGCCTATGCGGCATCAATAGTAAAAGATAGAATGCTAAAATGCTAAAAAAAAATTAAAAAATTGGTGTATATTTACCTTCCGGCGTCCCACGCTGCCATCCCGGGCCTCAGCGTTCCCAGTAATGCCTTGCGAGACCTGTGATGACGTTGGTCTCGCGTTGCTATAGCGATCTCGCGAGACCGAGTCACGCAAGACCTACGTCATCACAGGACCGTGCCGCAAGGCATTACTGGGAACGCTTAGGCCGGGAATGCAGCGCGGGACGCCGGAAGGTAAATATACCCCGATTTTTTACTTTTGATTCTTTTTTTTACAGGGGTATGGTACCCAGGGCCTGGAGGACAGTCTCCTCTCCTCCACACCGTGGGTACCAACCGCACATGAGACGCTTAACTTCCCGCATGGTGGGCATAGCCACATGCGGGAAGTAAGTGATTCTCATGCATTCCTATGGGTGCGGAATCACGGCAATTCTTTGCGATTCCGCACAAAAGAATGAGCATGCTGCGATTTTTTCCGCGATGCGATTCCGCCGCGGAAAAAAGCGCAGCATTAGCACAGCATGTGCGGAATGCCATAGGAATGCATGGAGGGCGTTCTGTACACGATTTTTAAACGTTTTCGCGCCGAAAATCGTGGCAAAAACGCTTAAAAATCGCTACGTGGGCACACAGCCTAAATGTGGTTTTAAGCACCTTGAGGAGTGCAGTTTTTAGAATGGTGTCACTTTTGGGTATTTTCTATCATATAGACCCCTCAAAATGACTTCAAATGTGATGTGGTCCCTAAAAAAATAAAATGGTGTTGCAAAAATGAGAAATCGCTGGTCAACTTTTAACCCTTATAACTTCCTAACAAAAAAAAATGTTGGTTCCGAAATTGTGCTCATGTAAAGTAAACCGGTGGGAAATGTTATTTATTAACCATTTTATGCAATATGACTCTGATTTGAGGGCATAAAAATTAAAATTTGGAAAATTTCAAAATTTTCTCCATTTCCGTTTTTTTCACAAATAAACGCAAGTCATATCAAAGAAATTTTAAAGCTCTCATAAAGTACAATATGTCACAAGAAAATAGTCTCAGAATCAGTGGGATCCGTTGAAGCGTTCCATAGTTACCTCATAAAGTGACAGTGGTCAGAATTGTAAAAAATGGCTGGGTCAGAAAGGTGAAAACAGGCTGGGTCGCGAAGGGGTTAAAAAAGGACTAAGGAGTGATCTTATTACAATGTACAAATATGAGGGGACAGTACAGAGATCTTTCTAATCTTTTTTTCCTTGGGCCTGCTGCAGGAACAAGGGGGCATCCTCAGCGTCTATAGAAGGTTTAATCATAATGAGATGCAGATTCTTTACTGTAAGAGCAGTGAGACTAAAGGTCCCGTCACACATAGCGACGCTATAACAATCCCGACAACTTGGAAGGGATCCTTGCCGCATCGCTATGTGGTCGTTATTGAGATGTCAAACAGTCCGATGTACCCAACGACGGAGCAACGATCTGGCGTGCTGTAGCGACCTTTGTAACGATGTCGGCGGTCGTTGGGACCCTGTCACATTGCAGGCTCTCTTGACGATTCACAGCTCGATGAGGGATGTATTGTGTGACGCTGTATTTACACAGGTGGGGATTGCTTTGCCTTTTTCACGCCCTCTTCGCTCTGATTGGTGGTCGCTACCACGTCCTGATTGGTGGCCTTGCCTTTAAAAGAAGGTGACATACTAGCGTTTCAGTTCATTGTTCCTGACCGCGTGTGTCATTTGGCTAGCAATTATACCTACCATAAACACAGGCTATAGAAGCACCGTTGAATACAAATGAAAAAGCAGATGAGACAATGTGGAGTCGCAGCCTTTGAACGCAAACAGGATCCTGAACTAGGACACACCCGGGTCAGGAACAAAGAACTGAAGCGCTATTATGTTACCTTCTTTTAAAAGGAAGCCCCTGCCAATCAGGACGCTTTAGCGACCACCAATCGGAGCAGAGGGAGGCGTGGGAACGCAAAACCACGCCTTTGTCTCGCTTCTGAGCCGCTAACGATGTCGTTGGGCTAGGTGTCAAACGTGACGATGGGTGCTACGCAGGGGGGCTGGTCGCTGATCCGTGTCACACACAGTGATATCGTTGGTGAGGTCGCTATTACGTCACAATACTTGTGACTCAGCAGCGATCTCGCTTAGTGTGACGGGGCCTTAAGGCACTCTCTGCCACATGACGTATTGGTTGTTTCACTACTAAAATTCAAGAAGGGCCTGAATGTCTTTCTTGAAAAAATGTAAGATTACAGATTATAGGTACTCGGTTCTGTGTGTGGGACGTTAATCCAGGGAGCTAGTTTGCTAGTCTGGAAGAAATTTTTCTCCTAATATGAAGCTATTAGTGACTACTCCATGAGATTTTTGCCTTCATCCGGATCAACACGTTAGGCTATAGGTTGAACTCTATGGACTTATGTCTACCTTCAAAACCATGAAACTAGTAGCAAGATGAATAAAAACAGAAATCTAAATCTCCTAAATATTTGGTGTGATTGCTAGGGATAGGCGGAACGGTTTTGGTTCGGGTTCCAGAACAGTACCCGAACTTCCACCAGAACCCAAACCCCAATGAAAATAATTGGTACCCGCTAACTGCCAAGAAAAGGAAAAATTCTCTCTCTCGTCCTGTGTGTGTCTTGCAAATAGATTTTACGGTGAGTACCAAAAATCTACTTTCACTTGAAACAGCGCAGAGTGAGTGTATTGGCCCCTTCCTGCCATAATGCCAGATGGTGCAAAAATATAATACACAAGCAATATGAAATAAACTTTGTAAAGAGAAAAAGAAAATTCATATGATGCAGAGTTTTATGTCCTGCTTGTAATTTGGGCTAGGGTTTAAACGTCTTAGAGCTGCTTATAGGTTTGCTAATGCTCGTCTCTTCTCGTTTTAGACGTTCCCCCACAGTCATCTCCACCCACCTACACCGGAGTCTGTGTTCAGGGATCTGATAATATACAAGGATAGGAGTCACATTAATAAGAGGATATTGGACCTTACAATGGAGATCATCTACTTGCTCTCTAGAGGGGTGAGGGCTGCTGTTTTCTGAGTAATAGTCTTCTGTGGAGCTTCCGGTTTGGTTAGTAATCGGAGACAGACTTTATTACTTTATTCAATTTCCAGGATTATGTAATTCTGAAGTCGTCTGGTGAGCATGTGATACCCAGTGGCGCCATTCATGGCTTGGCTAGTCAGAGCAGTATGCAGAGCCCCCTCATGCTGTCGACCCCTAACTCTCTGACCCGTGAGCTACACAATGAGCAGAAGATTCTAGAAGTCACCAACAAGCTGAATGAGCTGCTGACTGGAGAGGTGAGCGCTGCTGAGACAGGGCACAGTTACCGGCGTACAGAAAGTCTGGATGATGACTATATTTGTATGTTAGGTCCCTTTAAGGTGTCAGGATGTCACGGTCTATTTCTCTGTGGAGGAGTGGGAGTATTTTGAACAACACAAGGATCTGTACATGAAGCGCTTTACATCGCCAGGTAAGATGAGACCCTGTGTGTTAATGTCTGGAGATTAGTGCTTGCCTGCATATATGCCAACAGTACTGAGTTTTGGCTGATATTCGGTTGATTATAGGGTGTCTCTGGATCACATAGCGGGCTAAATTTATTATGGCAGTTTGCCTCATAAGGGGCATTCTTTGGTGAAAGCACCACTCCAGCATTTTTGTTTTAATGCAGTGGTGGAGTGGTGCTACTAATCGAAGTTCCTTGCACCTAGTATTATACATAAACCCATTTTCTGCTCTTCCTGGCGCTGCTTCAGTCTTTATCCAACAGTTTGTGACCTGCCAGATTTCTCCTGTGTCCAGAAGTCACCAATCCTTTGAGAACCTCATAGTGTTACCTTTGACTTCTGGTCAGTTAGAAATTGCTGTCACAAGATGGTCACGCAGGAGTGGAGCGGTGCCAAGAAGTGCAGAAGATCATGGTTAGTAAGTGTAACACTAGGTAAAGTAATGCAAAAGCAAACCTATAGGAGGAGTTTAACTATGGCAGCTGACCGGTCTACAAACATTTGGAGAGAAAATACAGGAAGCTCGGGAACTCCCTTAGGTTGTACGGTACATAGCTAATGGAGTAGTAGGACTTTATAACATGTGCTCTCCTGGCGAGCCATGCAAGGGTGCAAAGCAATGCTCTAAAACTACTTTTTTACAGGTCATTGGTAAAAACGGTGGTACTAACAGTAAGGTCAATGGTCATCTTTTCAAAGTTCACTGAAAGATCTCTCCTTGTCAGGCCTGGCTTGGCACATACAGAGGTCTTTCATTATACTGTAACGGATGACCTTTGACCGATTCACAACAAAAATTTGAATTTAAATTGGACAACTTAAACCGCTACTATCAGGGATTTGGGGATGGAAGTTTGCCCCCCAGTTGTCAGGAATTTATATATTATATATTTATTGTCTGGTGACATAAATCCCCACAACTTATGTCCACATTTTCAGTTCCGGTACGGAACTTGCAGCTGTCTGGCACCCCCCTTTACCATCAGGTCAGTCAGGGAACTGCACCTAGGATAAGTAGTTACCGGAGGAGAGGCTGCCTTGTCGCTTACTGGATATCGGGCACTCTGCAGTGAGGGCGGTGTGTGTATCACCAGTCCCAGGCAGGGAATACACCCATAAACCTCCGATCCGTCACTGCCAGGGTTTACCGATGCCACCAGGATGCTTTGCTGCCACCAGTTCCTCATTCCATCATAGAGTCAAAAGAACAAAACTAGTAAATTTTATAGATTTACTCCAGAAAATATAGGCAGTGTTTACAAAAATACAAACGATATTACAAAAGGAGTCAAAATACAGTATGTGTACAAATAGCTACAAATAAAAGGGATTAAAATAAGAGACTTAAGGCCCCGTCACACACAGCAATATCGCCGATTTTGTGGCGCCACAGCGATCTCACCAGCGAGATCGCTGTGTGTGACATGGATCAGCGACCGGCCCCCCTGCCGGGTATCGCTGATCGCGCTCCATCGTCCTGGGCTGTTTTTTGATCGTTGGTCTCTTTACATTGGAAACCAGCTTGCTCGCTGGTCCTGATCGCTGGAGGGACTGTCTATGTGACAGCTCGCCAGCGATCAGCTAATTATGTCCCAGCGATCCGATCCACGTCGGATCGTTGGTGGGATCGCTGGGACATTGATACGTGTAACAGGGCCCTTACTCTCTGTCACAGATATGACGTGTTGATAAAGGGGAGGAGCACCTTCCCAATGGAGAATGATCCTTCAGCACAGCTTCTTAGCTGGCACTTCGGGCATCTGACAACCACCCAATGAGTGTCTCAGCTTTGTTTTTCTCTTGCTGACCTTCTCTAGATGGGCTGAGCTTGGGGATGAATGCTCCTTTTTTAAGTTATTAAAACTTCTACTTGCCATATCTCTGGCCTGGGAGCTCACAGAGTGACTCCAGGGGTATCTTATTTTCTCTTACGAAATTATCTTCCGTTTGAGACCAGTCATGACACATCTGCGTGCCACAGGGTGGGCAGAAACTTTTCCCGGTTTCTGATGACACTAGAAGTCGCAAAATGTTTCGGTGTGTAGCCTAAATTCTAATGGTTCTGAAAATGTTTCCTGTCCCTAGGATGATTATGTGTCATTAAATTTAAGTTGGAATAGACAAAGGACCATGTGGCTTGAAAAAAAAAACGCATTTAACTGGTCTGGGTATATAAAGTGACCCAACAGCTGAAAAGGAGAGGAAAGGTGGATAATATTTCACACAGGTAAAGAGAGGGGGTTACTGGAAACTGTGAGGGGGATTGTTTGTGAAGCTTATCATTCACAAACCAAGGAAAGGCAACAGGCAGCCCTGGATGTGTACTTCGGTTATTTAGGAATCACTCACATTTTCCTGACAGCTACCTTTATGAACTCTTGAGCCTGAAGAAGACCCTAGTGAAGCATTGGAAATGTGTTCAGTCAGAGAAGTCATTTGTTTCTTGTACTACAGTTTTGATGCTGAATTCTTGAATGACCAATAATGGTTTTATAGCAACAAGCTGCGCCGGTGTTGCTCCTCTTTTTCCTGTAATTTTCCCAACTGTACTAACAAGCTTCCATCCAGCTGATTATCCCTGAAAGAGTCACTATCATTGTTATTCGTGGTGCTTTATTATTCCTGTCTGTTAACTTATCAACACTCAGAAAATTATTCTTCTGTGGGCAAATGGAGGTGGCCTGTTAGTCCGAATTGGAAAGAGTAATTGGTTTTCTCAGTGTGAGGGGGTGCTGAGATAAGAATGGTATATGGTTGACTTAACTGATGTGTTTTTCTTCCTTTTGGATCTTTTAGGTCAGCGCACCAGTCAAGGATTTCTGAAAAGAGATGATGCGCCTTGCAGAAATGTCGGTACTTCTCCAGTTAACTTAAAATACAATGCTTTAAAGGAGTTGGCTTGCATACTTGTATTTTAGCAAATGTGTTTGGGGACACTTAACACACAATAGGTAGCTGTCTGCTGAGTGATGGTTTGTCCGACAGCCATCTCAACTGACTTTTCCAGACTGTCCTGGTGGAAGCTGATGTCATCCCAGTAGTTATCCGAGCATGCTCAGGTGTTATCCGAGTATCTTGGGTGTGCTCGGATAATATATTCGAGTCCCTGTGGCTGCATGTTTTATGGTGGTAGACAGCTGCAACACAAATAGGGATTACTTGTTTGTTTGGCAATCCCCGCATGTGCTCAGGCTGTCTACCACCATAAAACATGCAGCCGCAGGGACTCGGATATATTATCCGAGCACACCCAAGGTAACTGGATAGCATGTTATCTGAGCTCATTTGTTCATCACTATATCCCAGTGCAGTCCGATTGCTGCGGATGCCGGCAATGGAGAAATTACTTTCTCTGTCTCCTCCACACCTGTACTGCGATTCTCTCATACAAGAGAATCAGCGAGCAGACACTCGGCTCACGCTCACAGCAGAGCATCATTAGCATAATCAGCCCTATTCTCTAATGAGAGAATGGACGGCCGTGTGAGCGAGCCCTGCTGCGGAGTCTGCGCTTTAAGTCCATACGGATTATACGACTGTATCTTGAATATGTTTGACACAAGTTTTGTCATTCCAGCTGTTAACAATGTCCAGGTATTTCACATTATACCATGTGTATGTAAGCATTCAGATACATTATCCTTCATATTGCATAAATGCAGTGCGAACAGGGCCTTATTCTGATGGCAGTGACCGAGAATTCAGATCTCTCACAGCTGTGGAAATGTATAAGTGTATTTAGCCATCTTTGCACAATTTTGATTTTTTTTTTAATGATCTTCATCTTTTTGCCCCCCCCCCCTTTTTTTTTTTTAATTTATTTATTTAATAGTCATCACAAAATACACCTTATAGTCAGCCAAATACAGCCCAGGGAGATACTGACTTTTCTGACTCTGAAGAGGTAAGCATTTGTAACTTGGCAAACTGTTCTGCACAAAATCATTGCTTTTATTTAGATATCATTTTTATGGGAGTGAAGAGGATGATTTTCTTAGGCTGGTTTTACACTTGCCGTGTTTTTTCGGCCCGTTTTTGCGGGCCCAATGCATTTCTATGGGACCGCAAAAATTTGTCGGAGCGCTGTGCCATAAGCCAGTGAGGGCCGTATTTACGGCCGTGAAAAAGTATCGCGCTTGCTCGATATATTTCACGGCTTAAGGACACAGGCCCCATTGAAAATCAATGGGGCCGCAAAAACAACGGAAGCTTGTCCAGTGTGTTCATTTTGCGGTACACCTTGAAGATAGGATTTGCAGAGCGCCGTTTTTTACTAGGACACTCCCATGTACTTCCTGTTTATCACTTTTGAAGTTCACTCCATTCCTGAAGCACACAAGATGGACCTTGAAAGGATCATAGCTCTTGTTCAGGTATGTAGGGGTGCTGACAAGCACCCCCTTCAGTGTAGAGGAATGTAGGGAATGCAGCAGGATATGGGGGATTATGCGTACTGTTGTTTTTTTGTTTTGATAGGGGCCATACAGAGATAGGAGGGGGGTGTTAAAAGATAGAAAAATAGGGGTGGCAGACTGCAAAAGAGGGGTGATGGATTAGTCATTTAAGATCAGTGCTTTTTGCTTTTCCAAAATATCCTATTGCTGATTACCCCCCTTTTTTTGCTTCAGGATCATCACTGCGTATGGGATACATGTCGTTATTCTTATCATGACCAGGCCATAAAAGTGCGGGCATGGGAGGACGTGGCCAAATCACTGATCCCGAACCGCTGGCAGCGGGCGGATTTCAACGAGCAAGAATCTCTATGTAAGTAATCGGCACATGATATATCCTTTTTTTTTTTTAATTTAAAACGTGTGAAATTGAGTTGGATATTTTTTGTTACAATACAGTAAAATCAATTAAGACAAAGTGGGGATCTGCGAGGGACCAGTTCAAGCGGGAGCTAAAGGCAAAAGCCGAGATGTAGGGTTCTGGAGAGGCTGGTGGAAAGGAGAAGCCGCTGTACCGATATACTAAACAGCTTCAATTTCTCCTTCCTGTCAGTGGGATGTGCATGTAAGTATATATACATATGTATGTATCCTCCATGTTGATGTTTGTTGTCTAGCTTCTATAATTCTCTTCTCATTTGCAGAACTGAAGAAACTCTTCTTGTGGCGTCGGGACAATCGCAGCAGCAGTCAACCGGCAGTGGTGCAAGTTCATCAATGGATTCTGTTGAAGTTTTAGAACAGAGCTCAGACCTGTACTGCTGTACACATAACGTAGTGCAGGTAGCTGTGCAAAGCGTAAAGCTGCTTCTACTGCAGCGCTTGAAGTGATGTCTCCTCGGTCTGAGACCTCACAAGAAATACTGCAATTTTTCCGCCAAAAAAGAAGGCGGCCAAGAGGATGTGCTGTTACGTAGCTTTAGCCCAATTTTTCGCACTGTGGTCCCGGAAAACAAGAAGAGCTGCATCAGCATGATGAATAGTGTCCTTTATATCTGTAGTCACGAACCCCATCCCATCGATCTGGAGGAGGCTATTGATGGGTTTAAGCAGGCAACAAGACTTAGCGTACGTGACTCTTTCATGCAGCGTCGGGCTACTGATAATCAGCCACAGTCTTCCAGGGGCACAGTGGCGTTTCCAGGTTCATCCACTTTGTTCAGCAGTCCTCAATCTTCTGGACCTTCTCAGACGGGGATGCTTGACCATGAGATCCCGAAGTTTATGAATATGTGATATATTTTTTTTTGTTTTATTTATTTTTATTTTGAAAGGGTTGGGGGGAAAAAAATTTTAGTGTGTTTTTTTTTTTTTTTGGTCTTTTTTTTTTGTGTTTCTATTTTTGGGCATTCCAAAATCCTTATGTAAAATAAATTATTTTACAAAGAACAAAATTTAGCAAAATAAAAGTTAGAAACCAAACGTTGTGAGAATGTTTTTTTTTTGTTTTTTTTATTGGCAGTAAGATGATGATTTTAATATGCTTTTACACACACTGGTACACAAATCATGTAACTGTTCTAATGAGGCATTAGAAAGAATATTAAATGTTGCATAGCCTCTTTACTAATTATACATAGAAGTATTATCAGTAAAGATTGACTACCAACCATATTCACATCCTTTAGCCCACAAGCCAGCGTCAAGGCTCCTCATTGTGTTGTGGGTCCCTATCCTAACTAAAGAATGTGAATGTTCTAAACTAAGGGCCCCGTCGCACATAGCGATCTCACTAGCGAGATCGCTGCTGAGTCACAAGTTTTGTGACACAACAGCGATCTCACCAGCGAGATCGCTGTGTGTGACAGCGATCAGCGACCGGCTCCCCTGCCTGTATCAGTGATCGCTGCAAGAAAGGCCAGCACGCATCGCTGCGTTTGACAGGCGGGAGACCAGCGATCAGCTGGTAACTAACGTACACATCGGGTATCCAAGGGACGCGGGTCCCTTGGATACCCCATGTGTACGTTAGTTACCAGCGAGTTACAGGTGCCGCCTCACGCTGGGGACCAGGAGCCCGCGGAGTGTGTACCTTAAGTTTGCCGCCGCACGCTGGGGACCAGGAGGCAGCAGGACGCCGCCAGGAGAGGCTGGGGATGCAGGCGCGCCCTCTGCTGGTGGAGGACTGGAACAGCAGGCACACTTGTCCGCTGCTCCCGGGCTCGCTCCTCACCTCGGCATGCTGATCGCTGGTGAAGCTGTCTGTGTGACAGCTCACCAGCGATCACATAGCGACTTACCAGCGATCCTGACACGTTGATATCGTTGTCGGGATCGCTGGTAAATCGCTATGTGTGACTCCAGCTTAACTCTATTTTATATTGTTTTGCAAACTTTTGATCCTAATAATCATTTTGTGAAATTGCTGCCTACTGCCAGGAGACGGATCCCTGGGAAGACACAAAATAATCTGCAAAAAAAATCCTCTTGAATTTCAATTACGGCTGCAGCAGGGCGTCCACAATTAGCTTGTTGATCCGAGGTGTTCACAGTGTTGTCCGACGAAGTGTCACAGAAAGCAAGTGGTCTTCAGAAAGCAAGTGTTCTTGGTTAACTTCATGATGCTGAACAAAGTTGTGTAACCCCACACATGCCTTTACCATATTTGTTGCACTCTCTGGTCCTACTTCCATGCAGCTCATGAGTACACGCCACTTCGCCGACAGGATCCCAAAGGCACACTCAACGTACCTTTGTGCTATAGTATGTCTATAATTACAGATCCTCTTCTGGGAAACTAAAGATCTTCGGTAAAAAGGCTGCATTACATTTGGGCAGAGTCGAAAACCCTCATCAGCAACCAGGACATGGAAATTGGTGGTTGGTGTAGTCCGGTAATGCAGAAGGGTCGGGGACATTTAATTGGTTGTTCTTCAATTTATATTCAATTCGAGAGCAACTCCAGGTCCTTGCATCAGATGTGCTCCCATAAGCCCCAATGCTGACCATTACAAATTATAATTGCTGTCAGAAATAGCCATTAGAACAATAGAAAAATAATGTTTATAATTGAAAAATTTGGAGCCAGAGAAGGACGTTTTTTTGACCCGGATATGCCTTCCATCCAGAGCACCGATACAATGTGAAAACTGTTTTTTTGGAAGTCCGCTGCTATAGCTAGCCGGTCTTCCTGCTTTGGTGGAACTAAAACAATTTCCTTTAGCCGCTCCCACAATACCGATCAGGTATTTGCAACTATCTTGGATACTGTAGTAATCCCTAACAGGAACTCAAAATGAAGTGCCGAAAAAGAGTTGCCTGTTGCAAGGAATCTGTAATTATAAAAAATGGGGAAGGTAGACATCAGTAATCTATTATGAAACATAAGCCTAAATTTGTTATTTAAAATAAGGTTGTCCTTACCTCAATGTTACAAGAAGTCGCTGTTACGGAGAAATGCAGCAACGTATTCTGGTATCCTTGAATGTTATCCATGGTCGCACCTCTGACAACAGGAAAAAGTTGCCACGGGCATACGGCAGTATGTAAAGAATTTCTCCGGGTGCTGATGCAAGTCACTGTACAGCATATGGAAATGTCCCTTCCACGAACGCTACGACAGAATTGGGTGCACCCAAAGCCTCCTTGGTGCAAGTGCAGCTGCTGCTCTCTGCTCATGCTCTAAATGCTGGTTAAGCAACCAACACAGAATCACATCATCATCTAAATGCCTCGACATGGTCAGAATACTGAAATCCAATGTTGCAACAAACAAAGGACACAAAGCTCTGCACACTGTGAAGACCAGAAGAAAATGGCACTGGAGAAAGGGCGGGTTTTTTTATTGTTCCTTGACTATTTCCTGTTTGTTTTTTATTTGTTTTTTTATTTGTTTTTCTGTCTTGACAACTTCTTTTTTTTTTTTTCTCCCAATTTTTCACAAGCGATTCCAAACCAGAAAAACGGCGATCTGAGAATTTTGCAGCCCGTTTTTGCGGCAGACTGTGGAAATTACGGCCATACGGCCTGCAGAAAAGGACCGCAAAAACAGGCCGCAAAAAACACGGCAAGTGTAAAACCAGCCTTACTTTCATTAAATTTTACCCAAATTTTCTGCAGTATATAAGCATTTTATCCCTTGTTTTGTTAATCAGACTGTGTCTGACAGTGAAGACTATGAAGATGATGAAAGCCAGTCAGAAACTGAATCAGAAGATGAAGTTCCCTTGTCAAAAATAAATGATCCGGTAATATAACATGGCGCAAACTATAGTATATAACTAAGAAAGTGTAAAGGAGAAATGAAAAAATAGCATTAAGGTCCCACCGTTCTTGGCCATTATTTAGTTTTTTATTGTCATACGCTTACTCTGTGAGAAATAATAAAATATCTCATATCCATTTAGGACCTGCAAGTTCTTTTGAATAGGTTACGGAAAATGGTAAAGGAGTCTGAAGATTACAACCCACAGTGCTTCCAAAACGACCCAGAGTGGGGACCAGGTGAGATCATCCCTGCAGATGGACCGTATGCAGTGGTGGAGACATGGAAATTATACAATTAGTCACATTATGATCACTAAAATAATGATGTGCTGTTTGGCTAAGAATGAAATGGCAAAACTGCATGTGATTTACTGCCAATTTCTGTTGTTTAGGAATCCTGTCTTTGGGTATGCAGCTCATGTGGGGCATACCATGGCTTAGTGTCCTTCACCTGTTCAAGTTTTGCCTCTGACCAAACACATTTCATAATCCTGGCTATTTCCATTGAAACTGTGTGCAGTTGTGTCTCCTGTTGTTAGTCCCTCAGCACAATACACCACATTGTGTGCTCTCGTACTAATGCCAAAATGAAGACATCCATGTATCACAGACAGTGATGTCTCATACAGTATCTCACAAATCTGACTACACCCCTCACATTTTTATAAACATTTTATTATATGGGCAGCACGGTGGCTCAGTGTTTAGCACTGCAGCCTTGTAGCGCTGGGGTCCTGGGTTCAAATCCCACCAAGGACAACATCAGCAAGGAGTTTGTTCTCCCCATGTTTGTGTGGGTTTCCTCCAGCTTCTCCGGTTTCTCCCACATTCCAAAGACATACTGATAGGGAGTTAAAAAACCAAAGTCCTTTATTGGATCAGTTGGACAAGGTTAACATAGGGCTAGGTACGTGAACGAAATGCAGAGAAAGAACAAGACTACAGCTGTTTCGCGTTATACACACTTCAACAGGTCCTATATCCCCCAGCCTGATATGCATTGCTCCCCTATCTCTGACATAGTATGCAGGTCCCCTTTCTCTGCCCTGGTACGCAGGGCCCCCATCTGTCTTGGTATGCATGGCTCCATCCTTATCCTGGTATGATTGGCCTCCATTCCCATCCTGGTATGCAAGAACCATCCTTATCCTGGTATGCAGGGACCCCATCTCTGTCCTAGTATACACGGCCCCATCCTTTTGCTGGGATGCATGGCCTCATCCTTATGCTGGTATGCATGGCCCCATCCTTATGCTGGTGTGATTGGCCCCCTTCCCCATCCTGGTATGCATGACCCCCAGCAGAAAAAAAATTAAAAAAATTATTACCTTCCCTGCGCACCCTCGCTGGGACTGTGTGTGTGGATCACATTGAGTATTTACTGCTCTTTAGGGAGCAGTGTCAGCCACAGCCGCCGGGTACCTGCAGCTGCCGGGCTTTCACATGTGCCGCTACTAAAGGGAAGGAATATTCATTGCATTCCATGCCTATTGGGGTGGAATGCAGTGAATATTCATTGCCTTAAGTAGCCGGAACATTCGAAAGCCGGGAGCTGCAAGAAGACTGCTGCTCTGAATAACACTGTGCTTGCTATTAAAGAGAAATTAATATTCACTCCTTTCCACGCCCATTATCACAATCCATTTTTGGATTTCTGGCAGTTCTGGTTTCGCTCAGTTTAAATGTAGCTTTTTTTTTTCCTTTCAGGCCAGCGGGGGTTTATGTCACTTTTTTCCCCCTGGCAATCTGGTGTAACTGCAGTGCTGCTGGGTCAGCTGATGTGGGTGGTGACTGCTCCCACCATCCTTTAAATGGTCACCTGATGCATCAGCTGTCTGTCAGTGATAGACCAATCTACAGTGACCAAGCCTGAGTAAGGAGCTCTCTGGGTGAAGTGGTGCTTCTGCTGGGTTCGTTATCCTGGTGCCTTTGTTCTGCTGTGCGGTGCTTTACAGCAGAGGAAGCTAAGTGGTTATTTCCCCGTCCCTTTTGTGTTTGTCACTGTCCCGTTTGGTAATATCTGCAGTGGTGAGGCTAGCGCCCCTCGCCGGCCAGTGCACTAGCCAGGGCAAAGTTAGGTGACAGCAAGGGACGAAGTATCCTGATGGCGGTGGGAGGAAGGACCCACTTATGGTGTTAGGTGACCCACTTATGGTGTTAGGTGAGTGCAGGGACAGGCTCAAGCTTCAGCTCATGGGTGTCCCTGCCTTCATTTCCCTCTTGGTAGGGCCTTCCCCACCATTTTCTATCCCGTTGTTTGTATGTTGTGCTGTCCACTGACTGACCCCCTGTGGGGTCACTTTATATAGCATGACACCCATGGGCATGGAATGGAGTGAATATTCATTTCTCTTTAGCAGAGGGCACAGGAGTTAGCCGCAGCAGTCAGCTCCTGCCTCCTGTGACCCGCTGCCCCGTCACTGCCGCTTCTCCACCTCCCTACTACAGCCAGTTTTGGAACATCCGGACTATAAGATGCACTCCCCATTTTCCTCTACATTTTTGGTGGAAAAAAAGTGCGTCTTATAGTCTGAAAAATTCAACACTGTTGGGTCAACACTGAAGATATGATACTTTGATACAATGTACAGTAGTCAGTGTACAGCTTGTACAACAGTGTAAATTTTGTGTGCCCTCTAAATTACTCAACACACAGCCTTTAATGTCTAAGCCAATGGCAACAAAAGTGAGTACACCCCCAAGTGAAAAAGGGCCAAATTGTGCCCAAAGTGTCAATATATTGTGTGGCCATGGAGTTCACTAGAGCTTCACAGATTGCCACTGGATTCCCCTGATGGATGCTATTGACCTTTCACTCCTCCACCTTTCCATTTGAGCATGCCCCACAGATGCTCAATAGGGTTTAGGTCTGGGGACATACTTGGCCAGTCCAGAACCTTTACCCTCAGTTTCTTTAGCAAGGCATTGGTCGTATTGGAGGTGTTTGGGGTCCTTATCACATTGGGATACTGCCCTGCAGCCCAGTTTTCGAAAGGAGGGGATCATGCTCTGCTTCAGTATGTCACCGTACATATTGGCATTAATGGTTCCCTCAATTAATTGTAGCTCCCCACAGCCGGCATCGTTGATGCTGTCCCAAACCATGACACTCCCACCACCATCTGATGCCGTGTGAGGTGTATGATCTCAGCACTGACAAGCATTCCCCAACCCCTTTAACCTATGCAGCAACGCTGGCAGCACTCGTATGTCTATTTTGAAGAGACAACCTCTGGATATGACGCTAAGCACGTGCACCCAACTTCTTTGCTTGACCATGTTCGGCCTGTTCTGAGTGGAACTTGTCTTGTTAAACCTTTGTAAGGGCTTGGCCACCATGCTGCGGCTCAGTGTCAGGGTGTCGGAAGTCTTCTTATAGCCTCGCCATCTTTATGTAGAGCAACAATTTTACTTAAGATCCTCAGAGTTCTTTGCCATGAGGTGCCATGTTGAACTTCCAAGGACCAATATGTGAGAGTGATGACACCAAATTTTACACACATGACAGTATTCCACAATGTCCATCAGGAGTGCACTGTTCGGGCCAGAAGTGTAGCCATACCAGTAGTCCACTGTCCATCAGGAGCGCACTGTTCGGGCTAGCAGCCCAGCCATACCAGTAGTCAATAATGTCCTTCAGGAGCGCATTGCTTGGGCCAGCAGCACAGCCATGCCAGTAGTCCAAAGCACCACTCTGGTGTTTGTTTCCCCTCAGAGCTATATCATTAGTGTAACTTCCCTTTCAAAGTAAAAAATACTTATCAGCCACCATTTTATGCTCTTCCTGGCCTTTTCCTGTACCTTTCAACCATCTTGTGACAGCAGCTTCTGACGGCCCAGGACTCAGAGCTTAGCGATCACAAGCTCTCAATGAACCTCGTTCTGGCTGCCATAGACATACATGAGTTGTCTCTTCCAGATTAGGTCACAACCTGCAGAACAGAAGATGATGGTGGCTGGTAAGTATGATACTAGGGGTAAGGAACCTGCTTTAGGGATACAGATCCAGAGGAGAAATTAACAAAAATCAAAGAAAACACTGGAGTGGTACTTTGATATACTGCGTACTCATTTTGGAATATGGTCTTGTGCGGGAGAAAGTTACACAACACTAAGTATCCTCCGCTGTCAGAGCCATTTGTAGCTGAAAGTGATATAGATGTGGAAAAATAATAGTAGAATGTTATTTCAACTATTTTCCTCCTCTTTTCTAGGATTTTGAGGATTGTTGCCAGTCATCTCTGTTTGAAGCATAGCACGTTTGACATAAAAATCATGTCCCAACTCTGTCCTACATAGATCACTAAAAGAAGCAGCTTTACCCTGATTCTTACTGAAATTTTGGAGGATATTACTGGACAAATGATGATCTTGCTTCAGACTGGTCAAAAAAGCACACTTTTTTTTTATATAAATATTATATGTATAAAGGACTGGGATTTTTTAATTGTAAAAATGTAGTATTTTGTTGAATAAAATAAAAAATGTACAAATTACAGATGTTTTTGTGTATGCTTGATGTGGCATGTAGCACTAACACAATTAGGCAGTTCCAATTGAAAATGCTGGAGGACACTTACTAATGAAAACGGGCCAAGGTTATTGGCTATATGCTGCATTTCATACCGTTTAAGGGTTGTGGACACTTTGCACCTTAGTAGTACATTTTAGAAAGTGTCTAGAAAAAGGTGTAGTTAAGAGTGTCTGTAAAATTAACTTAATCAAACTTTGTGTGCACATTTTTTGTGCTTTAAAAGAAAGCAAGTAATCTTTCTCTCTGTATATGTGTGTGTGTATATATATATATATATATATATATATATATATATATATATATATATATATATATATATATATATATATATATATATATATCTATGTATCTATATCCATACATACATCCATCCATGGCAAAAAATTGAGACCACTGCACAGTTTTATAAAAAACAGCTTCTCTACATGTCTGACAGCCATTCCAACCAGAGTACACCTCATTCTACTTAATGTGCTTCTGATTAGGTGATCACCGGAACCAAATCTTATTTAACAAAGGAAAGTTTAAAACAAACCCTGCTGTGGTGTTCATAATCCTTTTGCAATAGGACAAGCTGAATGGCAAAACAAGTGCTAGTAATATCCCAAAAGTAATAGGAATGAAAAAATAACTTTTAACCATGCTAAAGGAGTTGAAAAGTAAAGTCTTGAGTGAGGAAAAGAAGGGTTCAATTCTGGCTTTACTAGCAGAGGGATACAGTGAGCGTCATGTTGCCTCAATCCTTAAAATTTCTAAGACGGCAGTCCATTACAACAAGGTCAAACAGCAGAAATTGAGGACATCAAAGCTACAGACCAGCAGAGGGCGAAAACGACTCTCCACTGACTAGGATGACCGTCATCTTATTCAAATATCACTCAGCAACCGCAGGATGACATCAAGAAACCTACAAAAGGAATGGCAAATGGGAGCTGGGGTGAAAAACAGTTCGTTAACAGGCTTCTATATGCAGGACTCAAGTCATGTAAAGCTAGAAAAAAGCCTTTCATCAATGAGGAGCAAAGGAGAGCCAGGCTGAAGTTTGCCAAAGACCATAAGGATTGGACCATAGAGAGCTGGAGTAAGGTAATCTCTGATGAGTCTAATTTTCAGCTTTGCCCAACACCTGGCCATCTAATGATTAGACAGAGACCTGGAGAGGCGTACAAGCCACAGTGTCTTGTACCCACTGTGAAATTTGGTAGAGGATCAGTGATGATCTGGGGATGCTTCAGCAAGGCTGGAATTGGGCAGGTTAATATTTGCAAAGGACGTATGAATCAAGTCGCATACATGGTTATCCTGGAAAAACAGTTGATTCCTTCTGCTCAGGCATTGTTCCCCAACTGCTTAAATTTTTGTACCAGGAGTGGCATAAGGCCACCCGAAAGCAGTGTGAAAGACCGGTGGCAAGCATGCCAAGATGCATGAAAGCTGTGATTAAAAATCATGGTTATTACACAAAATATTGATTTCTGAACTTTTCCTGAGTTAAAACATTAGAATTGTTATTTCTAAATGATTATAGTATTGTTATTTCTAAATGATTATGAACTTGTTTTCTTAGCATTATTTGAGGTCTGCAAGCACTGCATTTTTTTTGTTATTTTGACCATTTCTCATTTTCTGAAAATTAAATACAAAATTTAGTGCTTGGAAATTCAAAGACATGTCAGTAGTTTATTGAATAAAAGAGCCATTTAGATTTTACTCAAAAATATACCTATAAAGAGAAAAATCAGACAAACTAAAAATTTTGCCACCCAACCTGTTTTCACCTTTCTGACCAGGCCAATTTTTACAATTCTGACCACTGTCCCTTTGAGGTAATAATTCTGGAACGCTTCAGTGGCTCCAGGTGATCCTGAGATTTTTTTTTTCGTGACATATTCACGATCGTGGTAAAAGTTCTTCAATATGACTTGCGTTTATTTGTGGAAAAATATGACTGTTATTGTGAACAGTTAAGCAAGTTGAAGATGAAATGATCTCTAAATTGCCTAAAGATAAAGATGGCACATTTAATTTTATATTTTAATATATATTATCATTTGTTTACATTTTAAAAATGGCAAAAAGGAAAACTTTGGGCATCCTTGGAGATTTGTGTGCTCGGATAACTTTTGACCAAGGTTTCAAACCTTAATTAGCCTGTTATCGTTATGGCTTGTTCACCGTCATCAATAAGAAAGGGACAGGTGATGCAAGTTTCCCAGCTTTATAAAAAAACAAAAATCAGCCTCTAACTTTGAGCCAAAAAACAGCAGCCATGGGTTCTTTTAAGCAACTACCTAACAATCTGAAACGGTGGAAGCCCATAAATCAGTCTATAAGAAGATAGCAAAACGTTTTCAAGTTGCCCTTTCCTTGGTTCCAAATGTAATTAAGAGTGGAGGTCAAGATAAGGTCTGGAAGACCTAGCAAAATTTCAGTGAGAGCTGCTTGTAGGATTGCTTCAAAGGCAAATCATAACCCCCGTTTGACTGAAAAAAACCTTCGGAAAGATTTAGCAGACTCTGGAGTTGTGGTACATTGTTCTACTGTTCAGAGACACCTGCACAAATATGGCCTTCATGGAAAGGCCATCAGAAGAATACCTCTCTCGGGTCTTTACCATAAAATTCACTGTCAGAAGTATGCAAAAGAACATCTAAACAAGCCTGATGCAGTTTGAAAACCAGTCCCGTCGACAGATGAGGTTAAAACAGAAGTCGTTTACCACAATGTTCAAAGATGTGTGGAGAAAAAAGGTCGCAAAATTTCAGGAAAAGAACATTTCGCCAACCGTTAAACATAGGGGTGGATCAATCCTACTTTGGAGTTGTGTTGCAGCCAATGGAACTGGGAACATTTCACGGGTAGAGGGAAGAATAAATTCAATGACATTTCAACAAATTCTTGATGCAAACATAACACCATCTGTAAAAAAGCTGAAGTTGACAAGAGGATGGCTTCTTCAAATGGATAATGATCCTAAACACACGTGAAAATCCACAATAGGCTACCTCAAAAGGCACAAGCTGAAGGTTTTACAATGGCCTTTACAGTCCCCTGATCTGAACATCATTGAAAATCCATGGCTAGAACTCAAAATAGCTGAGGATGGAAGACAACCCAGGAATCTCACAGAACTGGAAGAATTTTCCAAGGAAGAATGGATGAAAATCCCTCAAACAAGAGTTGAAAGACTTTTGGCTGGCTACAAAAAGCATTTACAAACTGTGATGCTTTCAAAAAGGGGTGTTACTAGGTACAAACCATGCAGGACGCCCAAACTTTTGCATCAGTCCCTTTTCCTTTTTCTAATTCTTAAAATGTAAAAGATGAAAATATACACTCACTGGCCACTTTATTAGGTACACCTGTCCAACTGTGTGTTAAGACTTAATTTCTAATCAGCCAATCACATGGCGGCAACTCAGTGCATTTAGGCATGTAGACATGGTCAAGACAATCTCCTGCAGTTCAAACCGAGCATCAGTATGGGGAAGAAAGGTGATTTGAGTGCCTTTGAACGTGGCATGATTGTTGGTGCCAGAAGGGCTGGTCTGAGTATTTCAGAAACTGCTGATCTACTGGGATTTTCACGCACAACCATCTCTAGGGTTTACAGAGAATGGTCCGAAAAAGAAAAAAAATCCAGTGAGCGGCAGTTCTGTGGCCGGAAATGCCTTGTTGATGCCAGAGGTCAGAGGAGAATGGGCAGACTGGTTCGAGCTGATAGAAAGGCAACAGTGACTCAAATTGCCACCCGTTACAACCAAGGTAGGCAGAAGAGCATCTCTGAACGCACAGTGCGTCGAACTTTGAGGCAGATGGGCTACAGCAGCAGAAGACCACACTGGGTACCACTCCTCTCAGCTAAGAACAGGAATCTGATGGCTACTTTCAGCAGGATAATGCGCCATGTCATAAAGCTCGATTCATCTCAGATTGGTTTCTTGAACATGACAATGAGTTCACTGTACTCAAATGGCCTCCTCAGTCACCAGATCTCAATCCAATAGAGCATCTTTGGGATGTGGTGGAACGGGAGATTCGCATCAGGGATGTGCAGCCGACAAATCTGCGCCAACTGTGTGATGCCATCATGTCAATATGGTCCAAAATCTCTGAGGAATGCTTCCAGCACCTTGTTGAATCTCTGCCACGAAGAATTGAGGCAGTTCTGAAGGCAAAAGGGGGTCCAACCCCTTACTAGCATGGTGTACCTAATAAAGTGGCCAGTGAGTGTACATGTACTTTTGTTTACCTAAAATACATAGGAAATGTGTCATCTTTAACTTTAGGCTATGTGCACATGGCGCGGATTCTTCTGCAGTTCTGCAGCAGATTTGGCCCTGCAGAACTGCAAGTGATGTACAGTACCATTTAAGGCTATGTAAAACAAAAAACGCTGTGCACATGCTGCGGATTTTTCCACGCAGATTTGGTGCGGATTTAAAACTGCAGCATGTCACTTCTTTTGTGCAGTTCTGCAGCAGTTTTTCATCTGCTCCATTATAGAAATCCACAGGTGTAAAACTGCAGGGGAAATCCGCACAAAAACTGCACTAAATCTGCACTAACTCCTCAGGTAAAACGCAAGTCATTTACCTGCAGATTTAGTAAAATCTGCGCGGAAAATTCCACAGCAGAATCTGCAACGTGTGCACACACCCTTAGGCTGTGTTCACACACAGCGTTTTTTTAGCGGTTTTTACCGCGGTTTTCGCTATAAAACCGCTATAAAACCGCTAAAAATAAGCTGCACAGTCATTTCTATGCATTTTGCACTTTTTGTGCACATTGATGCGTTTTTTACCGCGAAAAAAACGCATCGCGGTAAAAAACGCAGCATGCACATTAATTTTGCGGATTTTTCCTCGGTTTTGGCTTCTCCCATGCATTTAGAAACCGCTGTGGTAAAAAACGCATCAAAACCGCGCAAAAAACGCGCAAAAACCGCCGTGGAAAAATAGGTGCGGTTTCTGGGAAGGGATTCAGGTTTTTGTGCAGAAATTTTCTGCAACGTGTGCACTTAGCCTTAGGCCCTGTGCACACGGTGCAGATTCTGTGTAGTTTTGCAGCAGATTTGGCCCTGCAGAACTGCACGTGATGTACAGTACCATTTAAGGCTATGTAAAACAAAAAACGCTGTGCACATGCTGCAGATTTTTCCACGCAGATTTGGTGCGGAATAAAAGAAGCAGCATGTCGCTTCTTTTGTGCGGTTTTGCTGCAGTTTTCCACCTGCTCCATTATAGAAATCTGCAGGTGAAAACTGCAGGGGAAATCCGCACAAAAACTGCACTAAATCTGCAGGTAAAACGCAGGTCATTTTACCTGCAGATTTAGCAAAATCTGCGTGGAAAATTCCACAGCAGAATCCGCACCGTGTGCACATACCCTTAGGCTATGTGCACACATAGTTTTTTTTCTCTGCGGATTTTGTAGTGAAAACCTCAGGTAAATCCGCAGGACAAAGACCTGCGGTTTTACACCTCTTAATGGCTGAGGTGTAAGGCTGTGTGCACACGATGCAGATTTGCAGGGGATTTTACCGCGCAGAAACGTTGCATTTCTGCATTGTGATGTACAGTAGCCTTAAAATCAATGTAAAAAAAACACTGTGCAGACGCTGCGGATTTTTCCGTGCGGTTTTCCCGCGGAACAAAATCCACAGCATGTTACTTCTTTTGTGCGGTTTTCTATCTCCCCTGTCACCAAATCCGCAGGGGGAAAACCGCGATGGAAAACCGCACAAAAACCGCATGAAAAATGGAAGAAATCCGCAGGAAAAATGCAGGTCATTTGACCTGCGGATTTCTTCCATTCTGCGCGGAAAAATCTGCAGGGCCAAAAAGTCCGTCTGCACTCAGCCTAAAACTGCAGCGTTTCTGCACCAAACAATTGACATGCTGCGGATTGTAAACCGCAGCAAAACAGTGTGGAAAAATCCGCAGCATGTGCACAGCTTTTTTTTATTTCCATAGGAAATAAAGGTACTGTACAACGCAGCAAAATCTGCTGCGTTTCTGCAGAGCCAAAAACACTGCGGAAACGCAGCAGAAACCGCAAAGTGTGCACATACCCTTAGAGATCATTTCATCTTCAACTTGCTTAACTTTCACAATAATTGTAATTTTAACCACAAGCACCCAAACTTTTACATGCCACTGTAGCCATTAAAGTGCATCAGTCAGCAGGTTTTGCTGTGGAATCTGACAGCAGCATGATATAGGGGCACAGAGCCCAATTCCAGCAATGTATCAATTACTTTGTCTAGTTTCTCTGCTGAGGATGTAGCAGTACTATGAATGCTGAGCTGTGTATTACCCCACCCACACCGCTGATTAACAGCTTCCTGAGTATATGGTGCATTGTCAGCAAGCTGCTAATAGTGGGCACAGAGTGACAATATTAGCCAGACTGCCTGTTGCAGGATCCCTAGTCCTGCAATAATCAGGTGACACATCACCTACATCGGGCTGCTCTCAGATAAATATCAGAAACCTGCTGACAGATTTCCTTTACTATAACCTCTGGCGGCAGAATCTCAGAGATCTATGTCCCTCCCATAGTACTTTACAGCTCAATATACAGCACATAAAGAAAAACGTGGATTTCTCTGAAGATATCATTTTATTGAACTTTCTATGACCCTAGATAGATGGCTCAGCAGGGTTGATCTTACGGACAGATTCTCTTTATTGTGACCAGAAGCCTCATCATCCCCTACACCAAAGACAACTACCCCCAAGCAATGCTTTCTCGAGACTTTTATAAAAGAATTAAATGTAGTATTAGCAATTCACCTCAACTGGTAGTCCTATGTGAGGTCCATGTAGACCAGGGGTGCACAGCCGGCTATGCCCTTCCTTGCAACCGTCTGGTCCCATGTGTATATTCCTTGCCGTGGAGAAGACCCGTGATAGATAGCACTGTAGGGATGGGTAATCATGAATGGTGTGATGTCGGGCCATTTCCGTGGCAGCAAGGTTTTGGCAGGGTGGGTGAAATTGTAGTTTATGGGGGAAGGGAAAAACTTGGCTATGTCAGCATCAGGCTTGTACTACAATGGAGAGAGCTGAATGCATAGTCTCATTGCTTCTTTCTGGACTCCCACCTATGAAAAGAGTATGTCTACCCCTTCCTAATTGCTGTGAGCCTTTAGGCCATGTGCACACGATGCATTTTTCCTGCGGATCCGCAGCGGATTTTACCACGCAGAAACGCTGTGGATCCGCAAAGTGATTTACAGTACAATGTAAATCAATTTAAAAAAAAAAACGCTGTGCAGACGCTGCGGATTTTTCCGCGGTACAAAAAATGCAGCATGTCACTTCTTTTGTGCGGTTTTCCCCCTGCTCCATTCTCCAAATCCACAGGGGGAAAACCGCACAAAAACAGGAAGAAATCCGCAGGAGGAAAATCTACGTGTGCACTTAGCCTAATAATGGAACCAGCATTTATTGCACATACTTTCAATATGCAAGAAATCTCAAAAGGTAATACTGTGGCGGCTTTCTGTAGTAGGGCAGGACACTAACAGTGTACTGAGGAACATGTCAGAACGGGTGCAGTACAGTGGGGTAATAAGGACGCACAAGTCTCCTGGCCAGTCTGCAGTGCAGAAGGCAGAGGATGTGGGTGTAGCCTTCACCCCTCACATATAACCCATATGAAAGTGCTGTGCCAGGGAAGTCCGACTGATGAAGGGCATCTAATCAAATGAGCCAGTGAAAACCTCATTGGCCGTACCTCTCTGTACTAGACTCCTTACTGCCCCCTGCTGACAATAAACAGTAAATATGGAAATACATAGCAGAGCTGAGCTCTATAAAACCCCATCCACACTGATTGGTTTGAAGCTTTCTGACAATTTACAGTGTCCTCAGAGAGCTGATAACCAGTGGTGGGAGCGGGGTTGCACAGAACTAGTTGACTAGGAGGCACAAGATAGTCCTGTAGAGAGAATCACCTGCTGATAAAACACTAATTTTATTGAAACCGCAACATGCAGCCTAATAAGTGACACATCACTGGAGTCTCTGCTCCTGCATTACGCTGCTCTCAGATTAAACCTGCTGACAGATTCCCTTTAATTTAAAAGTTATATTGCTTTCTCCTTCACCACAGAAAAAAACTTATAGGAGGATGGCGAAGGAGCAAAGGCATGCACCACTGGCAAGTACGGTACATATTGTGTGGGAGGATCAGCCTCTCTTAGCCCACTCTGAGAGAAGCCATTTGGTTACTGAATGAATAAACATGTCACACTCATGATATCAAATATTCTTTATGCCAAGATGGTGACCCTGTGGGAGATCATACTATACAATGCATTGTAGACTATGGGAGACTGGAGTAGGACTTGCTACATTTATTAGGAGTCACACCTCTTACTAAATTAGCACACGTCAGGGCATCTGTGTGCTACACAAGGAAATATATGCAAAATGAAGACATGGAAGTTTAAATTCAACGTCTTGAAGCTGTAAGCATTTTTTTTTTTTGCTTCTGTCATATTTACATTACCAAGGATAAGAAATACATTACTGCCCAAAGATTGTCTATGGTATTGTTGTATGCCCCATTGATTTTAAGAGAACAGACAATATCAGACCAGGGTCATTTTCTGGAAGAAACACAGACATGTGAACGGCCTCCTAGACTGTAACGGGTACATGTTCTGTCCGGGCCACCACTGCTGGAACACAATTGTGCATGCTACTCTTCTCAGTGGGCGGGATCAAGCATGTACTTGCATGACGGGTGGCTGCAGGTCCAGATGCAGACCATGGAAAGAGGGGGCTGGTTTTGGGAAAGAAACTCAACTGTGTACAGAGTGGGCCATGTATATAGATACACCTAAATACAATGGGAATGGTTGGTGATATCAGCTTCCTGTTTGTGGCACATTAGTATATGGGAGGGGGGAAACTTTTCAAGATGGGTGGTGACCATGGCGGCCATTTTGAAGTCAGCCATTTTGGATCCAACTTTATAAATGGCCCACCCAGGTGCATCCATATAAATGGCCCACCCTGTATTATTAATCTGAGTTAAACCCCTTATTTACTATACCATTTTTGTGAAAAAAGAAAAGCAAACATATATACACACATACAAGAAAAATGAAATGATAAAATTGGTTTTCCACTGCTATTTGACTCCCTTTCATATGTCCTAACTGCTCATTACAATAGCTTTTCTAATATATGCTCATTACCTGTGCTTCTTCTGTGAGCACATCTGGGTGTGAGGGGCACATGATGATTTCTTGACATGCCGACACCACTTTCTGCTCTTTCATCCGATCAACCCCTCTTCTGGGTACGTGATTCGGGCAGAACGAGCAGACGATGTCATTGTTCCTGAAGAGGGCAGCGCTGCCTAAAAATAATTGGCAGTGTGTCTGATCACCCTAGCTCAGATTAGTCTTTGCTGCCGTCTGCACTGCCCTTGCTGATGCTTTCGCATTGTGGCACCTTGAATTGATGAGCGCTGATGTGATGGTAGCGCTTGTCAATTGAAGGGGGCTGCAATTGAAATCATCTGCAGGGTCCATGCATAGGACAGTAAAGAAGTGTGATTATGGCTTGTGTGCTCCATTGTCAATCATTTCAGGCAGCGGCACCCCCATCAGGAGCAGTGCGTTACGTTGCCAACATGTGCAAGCTCATGCCAGACTTCA